>NC_090652.1:1434851-1519851 GCF_040937935.1 Hyperolius riggenbachi | reverse complement strand
ACACACATCCACAAATCAGTCACATACATACACACATACACAAATCAGTCACAGACATACACACATACACAAATCAGTCACAGACACACACACACACACACACACAAATCAGTCACAGACACACACACACACACACACAAATCAGTCACAGACACACACATCCACAAATCAGTCACAGACACACACACAAATCAGTCACAGACATACACACACACAAGTCAGTCACACCAACACACACACACACAAATCAGTCACAGACATACACACATACACACATACACACAAATCGGTTGCAGCGCTACTCACACACACAAATCGGTTGCAGCGACACACACATTCTCTGTAAAGACATGACAGAGTTGTGCAGGGAGAAGCGGCTCATCCAGAGGTGTGACTCCCCTTCCTGAGAACACAAGACCCGGCTTCACAAATCCTGGATTTAGACGCTTTTTAAAGCCACAGGAAATAAGTGGTGTAAAGTGTTGTGCCATGAAAAGATATAATATCCCCAGAGAGGTGAGTGGTGTAGTGACTGCTGTGAGCCTCTGTACACACACACATATCAGCCATGTTGGGGTTCCCCTTTATCCTGCCATGAACTCTCCCCTCTATAGTTCCTGCAGCAGAAGTGACAGAACGTCTTGTCTTACCTTCAGGCAGCCTGCTGGTCTCCTCGCTGCATAATCCAAGTGACTCGCCCCCCAGCTGAATCCCACCGACCGCCCAGATCTTATCGAAGGGGACGGTGACAGATCTTATGGGGACGGTGGCAGATCTTATGGGGACGGTGACAGATGACAGAGCGGAGGACACAGCAGCTCCAGCATACACTGCAGGGAGGGGAGGGGAGGAAGCCAGGAACAGCCTGGAGTAACTTAACCCCGTAATGTGATCACAGATCGCAGCCAGGCGGCAGGAACGCTCCTCGCTGACACCGGACGCCTATTCTGGTGACAGGAGGATATGTGCTGCAGCCTCTCACCCACATCCTCTTATGCTGGGAATACACCATGACATTTCTCACTCGATTTACTGTCCGATCTTATTTCAGATCAATCTTCTTAGCAATTTCCATTGGCTTCTATGAGAAATCTATCAGAAAAACGATCTTAAATCAGATCCGACAGGTCAAAAATTATTGAACCACTAGCTGGTCGCCCGGCGTTGCCCGGGTATGTAATTGGCTAGTGTTAGCTCTGCCCACTTTTTCTAATCCTAACACACAATTACTCAATGATGGCCTAGTTTGTGAGCTTTGCGGTCTTTGGCATCAATAATTGGCATTGAAATGAAATAAATCTAATTGGCTGTGGCTCCACTCCTTTGAAAATCAATAGGTGAATTTTGATTAGCTTTTGTAGGCTCCACCCACTTTTCTGAATATTAATCCCAGTCACCCAGTGACCAACTGTGCAAAGTTTAAGAACCCTGCCATTGACAGACAGTATAAGAATGGCTGCAGTTTACATTCTGGCAAAGAAATTTGTATTTTTCTCCACCCACTGATGTCCTAATGTTTCCCGGGTATGTATTTGGCTGCTGTTGGCTGTGGCCACTTTTTCTAACCCTAACACACAATTGTCAATAGTCAATGATTAAGTTTGTGAGATTTGTGGTCTTTGGCATCAATAATTTGCATTGAAATGAAACACATCTTATTCGCTGTTTGTGGCCCCACCCCTTTTCTAAATATTTAACCCCAGTCACCCAATGATCAACTGTACCAGGTTTGAGGCTTGTACCATTAACAGTGCAAAAATGGCAGCAATTAAATATTTGCCTTGAAAATCAATAGGTGAATTGTGATTGGTTTTTGTAGGCTCCACCCACTTTTCTGAATATTAACCCCAGTCACCCAGTGACCAACTGTGCAGAGTTTGAGAACCCTACAATTAATAGTGTAAGAATTGCTGCAGTTTACATTTTCGCAGTGAAATTTGTATTTGTCTCCGCCTACTGATGACCCAGCATTGCCCATGTATGTATTTGGCTGATGTTGGCTGCGCCCACTTTTCCTAACCCTAACACCCATTTACTCAATTACTCAATGACCAAGTTTGTGAGCTTTGCGGTCTTTGGCATCAACAACCTGCATTAAAATGTAGCAATTCAGATTGGCTGTTTGGGGCTCCACCCCCTTATATAAATTTAAACCCCAGTCACGCAATGATCAACTGTACCAGGTTTGAGGCTTGTGCCAGTAACAGTGCAAGAATGGCAGCAATGAAATATTCCCCTGAAAAATCAATAGGTAATTTTTGATTGTTTTTGTAGGCTCCACCCACTTTTCTGAATATTAACCCCAGTCACCCAGTAACCAACTGTGCAAAGTTTGAGAACCCTGCCATTAACAGTGTAAGAATGGCTGCTGTTTACATTTCCCCAGTAAAATTTGTATTTGTCTCCGCCCACTTATGACCCTGCGTTGCCCGCTTATGTATTTGGCTGGTGTTAGCTGTGCCCACTTTCCTAACCATAACACACAATTAATCAATTACTCAATTACCAAGTTTGTGAGCTTTGCGGTGTTTGGCAACAATAATTTGCATTGGAATGAAACAAATCTGATTGGTTATTTGTGGCTCCACCCCCTTTCTGAAATTGAACCCCAGTCACCCAATGATCAACTGTACCAGGTTTGAGGCTTGTTCCATTAACAGTGTAAGAATGGCAGAAATGTAAATATTCCCCTTGAAAATCAATAGGTGAATTTTGATTGGCTGTTATAGGCTCCAACCACTTTTCTGAATATTAATCCCAGTCACCCAACGACCAACTGTGCAAAGTTTGAGAACCCTGCCATTAACAGTGTAAGAAAAACAAAAGTTTGCTTTCTTAAAACAGAAAGAATTTGCAATAATTCAGGTTGGAGTGAGCTTGAGATGTCTCCCAGTGCATCACTGCTGAAAATATGCAAATTAACCATTGTTACCCTTAGAAGCTAAACATACCTCCAGAACCGCTGGAATGCAATGATGTGTCAGTTTGTTAATTTGTACAGAGCCATAATAATCCAACATGCATACAGACTGTTTTGGATTGTTTGATCCTCATCAGTGCATGGCACAGATTAATTTGGCTCTATGAAGTAGGGATTGTAACACCAAGAGGTACAGACTAACCAGCCAGCTCATGGTGACCCAGAACTCATTGGAGTGTGTAAGGGACTACAATGGTCCTAAAAGCCCCCTTACTAAGATGTTAAGAAAAACAAAAGTTTGCTTTCTTAAAACAGAAAGAATTTGCAATAATTCAGGTTGGAGTGAGCTTGAGATGTCTCCCAGTGCATCACTGCTGAATATATGCAAATTAACCATTCTACCCTTAGGCTATCATTCATAAAGCATTTCCGCATGCGGAAATGCTTAAAACAGCTGACTTTACTGACCACGTAGCTAAATCTGCATTCATAAAGGCTCTTTCCGCATGGAAAAATGACACTACCGAGCAGAGTGATAAATCACCGCCTTGTGCGGTGATTATCGGTACAAATGTAACAAAATGTTTATTCATGAAGATCACCGCAAGCGGTGTGAGCCACCCCGCGACAGCGCACACACAACAGCAGATACGAAACAGAAACGCAACCGCAAGAAAGGCGACATACAACCTGTCCCTTTGCTCGTTCTCATTCGCAATCGCTTCTCTTGCGATTGCGTTCTGCGCTTCGTACAATTCCTGTCTGGCACTTGTGGAGGTACAGAGGATTGGTTCCTCTGCACTCCCCAGCGCCATCTGCCGACAGGAATTACCCTCTACAGGTGCGTAGCACCTTTTGCTGGGTTCCTGCAATTATACGCTTGTGGAGGATTTCCGCCGTATCAGCGCACGCGTTGTGCGCTGATCACGGAGAAAGTTCCACAATCGTTACAGTAATGACCAGCCCAACCAAAATTCCCAGTGTAGAGGGAATTTACGATTTGTCTGATTTTGTCGAATATGGCTCTTGTACCTTTAAGAGATTTAAAAATCTTGAACCTGAATCAGCACACGAGTTTTTGTCTGAGTGCACTAAACTTTTAGCGAACCCTGAATTCCAATGCACCCCAGTGTCTACCTGGGCCCCCCAAATGGTCTACATTCTGTTGGGGGGCGAAATGTCAATGTGGGCTTATGATGTGTTAGATCATACCACCCTGAGTCAAAGACCCCTGGAATTCTTGGCCTTTTTAATTCACAATTGGCTGAGACTACCTCAATTACCATACCCCCTTAATGAGTTGTTGTCAGCAGCTCAATCAGCTGTTCCATCTACTCTTTCATCCATAAAGCAGCCATCCAAAGCCTCTAAGTCTAAACGTAAAAGATCTAGGAAGGCTTCCCAGCGGTAAAATCCGTTGCCCATAGCAACTACAAATAAAGAAATTAGTTCTGTAAACTCTGAAGGAGGGGAAGCACTTGAATGTGATGACTTCAGAGAGACTTCTCAGTCTCAGGTTTCGTTGCCCCAATCCAAAGCTTATGTGGATCCTATTATAGGTAGGATCGCACACTATATTACAGCAGTTACAAAATCTGTTCTTGTTCCTGATTTCCACCCATATGGAGATTATCTAGATACTGGCTTGTTTGAACCTCCATTTGCCTCATGGGATGTCAGGGCCTTATTGGAGGAATTTGATTTTGATTGGAAAGCCTTTTGCGATTTTTACATCGCAAAAAGCGAAGATGTCTTGAATGCTTGTCTCGATTCTATGCACCTTCTGATTGATTCCAATGAATGTGACAAGGATGATGTGGATCTGGTGATTTATGTGTGGCAGACGATTTTGGATGAGTTGCACACACACCAACCAATTGATTCCAATAAAGAGACATCGTTGTCGGATGATTGTTCCTTCTTTCTGGGGTAAAGCATGAGAGTCGTGACATTGTGCGATCTGAAATGAGTGGGTGTGCCACTGTGGTTGATTCCTGTGCGAATCCTGGAGGATTCTCTCCTGACAGTGTGCAGTTTAAATCTGTGCGATCTGATGCCTGTTTCTCGGATGTTCCTGCAGATTGTGATCGGCATGAGTCTGCCGGTTTCCTCAAGGATGTGTGGGATCCTTTGTCATTTAGAGACAGATCTTTGAGATCTTCCGTCTGTGACCCTGCTATGGAGAAGAGTTCTCGACTATGCAGCGTCAAAAGTAAAATTATTATGCCTAATAAAGTTTATCCTGTTGATGTCGCTATTTCTTTTGCAAATGAGTCTCTGTCTCACCCTGTTCACACCTGTAAGGGCCCGTTGCCTGGTGACTGTTGCTCCAGTGTTTCTGTCCTGAACACCTTGCAGTCTGCTCCGCAGATCGCGGAGGTTTGCGCTAGGGAAGCGTCAGTTTCACAACCTAAAGTGATTTTTGATTTGCAGGTTTTGCGTTCTGATTCCTCAGATTCGACATTGTTAGCCGAATCTAAGAGTGAGACAGCGCTTCGGTTTTGTGAATCTGATGCTGAACCTTCTTTGCCTTGTTTAGAGAGGCTTTCTCTGAACCTGCCCTGTACCATGAATGAAAACATGTTTTCCTTTCACACTGACGTTTGTGAGCCCCTTTCTTGCTTTGAGGGAAGTGCTGATTCTGCACCCTGTACTCTGGATGAGTCAATGTGGCCTTGCTTAGAATCCCCTGCAGTGTCCCTAGAGGCTCGTCTAGGTATGGCCACTATACTCGCCTGTTTTTCTGCAGTTTTGGAGTTACAAGCTAGTTTGACTGCCACACAGAATTCTGGGTACAGTGAGAATGAAGTTAGGGAGTCAGTGTGTGTTCCAGTAAATATTCCTGTACATCCCGCTAATTATGATGAAGTTCAGTCTCAGGTTATGGTGGAACCATTCCTGGGACATCTGCCCTGCCTGCAGGAGGTATTTAATGTTCAGCCCTGTAACATGGATAGTTCAGAATTCTTCTTAGAAAACCTGGAAAATGATGTTCCTGAGGTCTTGTTTGATGTTCTGGAGGTCTCCGAGTTCCTCCCAAAGGGTGCAGAACTTGTAGGAGATGTCTCCTGCCCCCAAGTCCTTCTGAGGTGTTGCCCTCTTCCGTGGGCATTGCTGCCTTGCTGGCTACCTTTTCAGCTCTGGTGGAGCTTCAGTCATGGGTAGTCAATGATGAATTTCTGTCAGATATGATTACAGTCATCTCTAAGCCTGAGACCGAGTTTTCTTTTGAAATACCAGTACCTGTGACATCTACTCGTGATGATTTTCTGCCCGGTCCTGGTTTTGGTCTGGTCATGCCGGACTCTGAGGTTGGCAGTTCCCCGACGTGTCCTGAGGTTTCTCCTGTGCTGGTGTACCCCAATGTGCTCTGTGACCCAGAAAGCCCAAGTGTGCCTCGGTTACCAGCGTACTCAGATGCTTCCTTGGTGGAGACATGTTCTGATTTAGCCTGCCTGCTTGCATGCCCAGAAGTGGTCCCTGAAAGTCCTGATCTTGATGGGTGTCCTGCTAATTCTGAATCTGGAGCTGTCATAGGTTCCATGGGGGTGCTTGGTAGCTCTTCATGTGAGCCTGGTAAGCGTTCTGGCTTCTTGGAATCTCTGCGGAGCTTCAAGGCGTTCTGGGAGATTCCGAGAGAAGTTTTGCTTGATACCCTGAATACGATCAACAGCGGCTTTTGTTTTGAAAGAGACACTTCGAACAGGTTTTGTGGCAGATTTGGTATTTTCGGACGCTCCTTGGAAGGTGGTGGGTATTGTCTGGAGGGTGTCGATGTCTTCTTCTCTGGTATCCACAGTCCTGATGGGTGTTACGCTGAGACTTGTAGTGCTGATGGGCATGTTTCGGTGGCTTCTGTTTCCGATGAGGTCGGTTTCGGGTGGACTGACTCTGGAATTGGACCTTGTCGGGCTGTCCCGACCTTCATGAGTCTTCGGTTGGAGTCTTTTGCTAATAGCAGTTTTGAGGGTCGTCTGGAATTCGACCCTGGAGGGGGATACTGTAATGATCTGCTCAGCTGCCTGTGCAGGCAGGCAGCTTTTTGGCCATTGTTTAGGTTTGCATGCTGCAGGACTCTGGAAAGGAGAGCTTCTGTCAGTTTTGCAGCTTGTGTTTGCTGAGGAATTTGCATACGTTGTCATGCAAATTGCCTGGCCACATTCATTGGAGGCGTGTACTATAAGTACTATGTGTTTCCCACAATGCTTGGCTGGTCATAAGGATTCCTTCCTGTGAAACACTCCTGGAGGAGTGTCAGCCTTACTCTCTGTTTGAAGTTCAGTTTAGAGTAATTCCTGGAAACTGCACTGGGCAGGTTTCCCTAGTGCAGTTAGGATTGCTTATCTGTTTTGTTTGTCTGTTGCGATTGTCCTGTCCCAGCAGTGGTCGACCGGAAATCGTTCTGTGTGTTAGGGTGCTAACCAGAACAGCGGTTGTTACTGGTAGCCCCTTCTGATCTGTCTTCCTGGATCGCACTGGCCTCTTTTCTCTAGTGCTGTGGATCCTTCTGTTCTGCTACTCTGTAACTGGATCGCACTAGCATCCTGCGCTAGTGCTGTGGATCCTTCTGTTCTGCTCCTCTGTACCTGGATCGCACTAGCATCCTGCGCTTGTACTGTGGATCCTTCTGTTCTGTCTTCCTGGATCGCGCTAGCCACTTTCGCTAGTGCTGTGGATCCTATCTCTCGCTTGTCCCTGTATTCGTGTGTCTGTCTTGTCTGCGACGAACGCTTGCTGGAGGCTCGGTGAGGTAACCGTTAAGCAAGCGCTCGCGTCCTCTGTTTCATGTTTGTCTGTCGATGGTTAGTTAGGCGTGCTTGTCTCTATTGTGCTTATCACGTGGAGACCGCGCATGAACGCGTGCACTGTTGCGAATGAGTGCGGTGTTCGCGTTCAGTTAGCGTTTGTTATTTTCCGTATCTCCTCATTGTATGATTTTCTGTGCCTTTGCTATCCTCGTATTTTGTTCTGATCTGCCTTGTGTCACTTTTGGCAATCGCCTTTCTTGCGGTTGCGTTTTTGTTTCGTAACTGCTGTTGTGTGTGCGCTGTCGCGGGGTGGCGACTAGATTGGCGCACACACATACAACCTGTCCCTTTGCTCGTTCTCATTCGCAATCGCTTCTCTTGCGATTGCGTTCTGCGCTTCGTACAATTCCTGTCTGGCATTTGTGGAGGTACAGAGGATTGGTTCCTCTGCACTCCCCAGCGCCATCTGCCGACAGGAACTTCCCTCTACGGGTGCATAGCACCTTTTGCTGGGTTCCTGCAATTATACGCTTGTGGAGGATTTCCGCCGTATCAGCGCACGCGTTGTGCGCTGATCACTGAGAAAGTTCCACAATCGTTACACATCCGAACTTTCCCATCTATATATATAAAATCGGATGTATGTATGTGTGTGTATGTGCCACAATCACGCGAAACCGCCTTGACCGATTTGAACGAAACTTGGTACACAGATCTCTTACTACCTGGGATGATAGGTTCTGGGGGTCTCGCGTCCCCCCTGCACACGTGGGCGGAGCTACAAACAGCCAAACAGATTTCACCCAGTCATGTCAATGGAAAAAATGTAAAAGGCTGCCATTCTCACAGTAAGCAAGCCAGAGTCCCCACACTTGGCACAGGGGATCACTTGGTGACCGAGGTTACAAATCCAGGAAAAGTGGGCGGGGCATAAAACAGCCAATTAAATTTCAGCCATTCACTTTAAATGGGAAAATGTAAACTGCAACCATTCTTACACTTTTGATCGCAGGGTTTTAAAACTTTCCACACTTGGTCACTGGGTGAATGGGAATAATATTAAGTAAAGTGGGTGGAGCCTACAACAGCCAATCAAAATTCACCTATTGATTTTCAAGGGGAATATTGAAACTGCTGTCGTTCTCACACTGTTAATGGCAGAGGCCTCAAACCTGCTACAGTCGATCATCAAGTGACTGTGGTTCAAATTCACTAAAGGGGTGGAGCCACAAAAATCCAATCAGATTTGCTTTTTTTGGATAAACTGTTTTCATTCACACAATTTTGATGCCTGGAACCCAAAAGCTCACAAACTTGGTCGACTGTGTGTCAAGGTTACAAAAAGAAGGTGGAGTCAAAAACAGATTTTTCTGGGAAATTGTAAACTGCAGCCCTTCTTCACTGTTAATGGCAGAGTTCTCAAACTTTGCACAATTGGTTACTGGGTGACTGGGATTAATATTCATAAAAGTGGGTGGAGCCTAAAAAGCCAATCAAAATCACCTGTTGATTTTCAAGGGGAATATTAACATTTCTGCCATTCTTGCACTGTTAATGGCACAAGCCTCAAACCTGGTACAGTTAGGTCATTGGGGTTCAAATTCAGAAAAGGGGACAGAGCCACAAACAGTTTCTTTTCTTGGGAAAATACAAATTATTGATGCCAAAGACCCCAAAGCTCACAAACTTGGTCATTGAGTGACTGTGTGTCCAGGTTACAAAAAGTGGGCGGAGCCAAAACCAAATTTCACTGGGAAAATGTAGACTGCGGGCCTTCTTACACTGTTAATGGCAGGGTTCCCAAACTTTGCTCAGATGGTCACTGGGTGACTGAGATTAATATTCAGGGAAGTGGGTGGAGCCTATAATAGCCAATCAAAATTCACCTGTCGATTTTCAAGGGGAATATTTAAATTGCTGCATTTTTACACTGTTAATTGCAGATGCCTCAAACCTGCTACAGTTGGTCATTGGGTGACTGGGGTTCAAATGCTGGAGAGGAGCAGAGCCACAAACAGCCAATCTGATTTGTTTAATTTCTAGGGGAATATACAAATTATTGATGCTAAAGACCCCAAAGCTCACAAACTTGGTCATTGAGTGTTTGTGCGTTAGGGTTAGAAGAAGTGGGCGGAACCAACACCTGTCAAATACATAAACGGACAACGCCGGGTCATCAGTGGGTGGAGACAAATACAAATTTCCCTGGGAAAATGTAAACTGCAGCTATTCTTACACTGTTAATGGCAGGGTTCTTAAACTTTGCACTGTTGCTCACTCAGTGAATGGGATTAATATTCAGAAAAGTGGGTGGAGCCTACAATAGTGTATAAAGCTTCACCTATTGATTTTCAAGTGGAATATTTAATTGCTACCATTCTTGCACTGTTAATGGCACAGGCCTCAAACCTGGTACAGTTGGTCATTGGGTGACTGGGGTTCAAATTCAGAAAAGGGGGTGGAGCCACAAACAACCCATCAGATTTTTTCATTTCAATACAAATTATTGATGCCAAAGACCACAAAGCTCACAAACTTGGTCATTGATTAATTGTATGTTAGGGTTAGAAAAAGTGGGTGGAGCCGACACCAGCCAAATATATTCCCGGGCAACGCCGGGCAATCAGCTAGTGGGTAATAATATAGAGTTAATATTGAACAGTGCTAGGCCTAGTGCTGGCCTGGCCCCTGTGGGCGACCCCAGGTAAGTTTACTTTTAGGCTTGTACATCATGGCAGCACTTTGGAAATAATGTTTGCCACATTTAGAAAGTGTTGATATTTCCTTACCAAAGTTTAGCTAGTCGTCATGTGCCGTTGTGTCCATTCCTCATGGTGTCTACATTACTACTGACAGGCCATGTGTTTCCCGCTCTGTGTACATCACATGATGCGGAGCCTCCAATGGTGAGGCAGGGTATTCCCCTGTGTGCCCGTATAAGAGGCAGTCAGTGATGGGAAGGCACTGCGTACCCAGAGGCACTCCTGTAGTGAGAGAGGTGATGTTATGTGTCGTGTATAGGGGACGGGGGGGGATCGCTGGCAGTCGGAGGGGGGCTTTAATGAAGCGTCAGTCTCACCATCCGGCTATATTAGAGGAATCAAACATCCGATTCCTGAGAGTCACACATCCTCATTCCTGCGGATATTATTACACACCGGAGCTCAGAAACGCAGCCGGCGTCCTCAAGTGTCACCACACAAAACTGCGCGTATCGCGTTCCCGGGGAATGTGACAAGTAGAGAGAGCCGGACGCAGGAACATCTCCTTCTCTGATGGTAAATACACCCCTCAAGGTGACACTCTCTACATAGGACACCATGTCACGGGTGTCACAGGGGAGGGGGAGGAAACTCATGCAGGAATCCGAGGATCGCAATTCATAATAACAGTAATATTAAGCTATCAGCGTTGAGCCTCGTGGAAAGCATTATGGCTGTTGTGAGCGGAGGTCCTCTTAAACGTATGTTGTACTGCGATCTGTGCTTGTATTCGCTGGCATGAGTTTCTCTGATCAGTGGCCGGCTGCCTCGCATTCGCTGGCGTGAGTTTCTCTGATCAGTGATTGGCCGCCTCGCATTCGCTGGCGTGAGTTTCTCTGATCAGTGACCGGCTGCCTCGCATTCGCTGGCGTGAGTTTCTCTGATCAGTGACCGGTTGCCTCGCATTCGCTGGCGTGAGTTTCTCTGATCAGTGACCGGCTGCCTCGCATTCGCTGGCGTGAGTTTCTCTGATCAGTGGCCGGCTGCCTCGCATTCGCTGGCGTGAGTTTCTCTGATCAGTGGCCGGCCGCCTCCTATTCGCTGGCATGAGTTTCTCTGATCAGTGGCCGGCTGCCTCGCATTCGCTGGCGTGAGTTTCTCTGATCAGTGGCCGGTTGCCTCCCATTCGCTGGCGTGAGTTTCTCTGATCAGTGGCCGGCTGCCTCGCATTCGCTGGCGTGAGTTTCTCTGATCAGTGGCCGGCTGCCTCCCATTCGCTGGCGTGAGTTTCTCTGATCAGTGGCCGGCTGTCTCCCATTCGCTGGCATGAGTTTCTCTGATCAGTGGCCGGCTGCCTCCCATTCGCTGGCGTGAGTTTCTCTGATCAGTGGCTGGCTGCCTCCCATTCGCTGGCGTGAGTTTCTCTGATCAGTGGCTGGCTGCCTCGCATTCGCTGGCGTGAGTTTCTCTGATCAGTGGCCGGCTGCCTCCCATTCGCTGGCGTGAGTTTCTCTGATCAGTGGCCGGCTGCCTCGCATTCGCTGGCGTGAGTTTCTCTGATCAGTGGCTGGCCGCCTCGCATTCGCTGGCGTGAGTTTCTCTGATCAGTGGCTGGCTGCCTCACATTCGCTGGCGTGAGTTTCTCTGATCAGTGGCCGGCTGCCTCCCATTCGCTGGCGTGAGTTTCTCTGATCAGTGGCTGGCTGCCTCACATTCGCTGGCGTGAGTTTCTCTGATCAGTGGCCGGCCGCCTCACATTCGCTGGCGTGAGTTTCTCTGATCAGTGACCGGCTGCCTCGCATTCGCTGGCGTGAGTTTCTCTGATCAGTGACCGGCTGCCTCGCATTCGCTGGCGTGAGTTTCTCTGATCAGTGGCCGGCTGCCTCCCATTCGCTGGCGTGAGTTTCTCTGATCAGTGACCGGCTGCCTCGCATTCGCTGGCGTGAGTTTCTCTGATCAGCGACTGGCTGCCTCCCATTCGCTGGCGTGAGTTTCTCTGATCAGTGGCTGGCTGCCTCACATTCGCTGGCGTGAGTTTCTCTGATCAGTGCCCGGCTGCCTCGCATTCGCTGGCGTGAGTTTCTCTGATCAGTGGCCGGCCGCCTTCCATTCGCTGGCGTGAGTTTCTCTGATCAGTGGCCGGCTGCCTCGCATTCGCTGGCGTGAGTTTCTCTGCTCAGTGACCGGCTGACTCGCATTCGCTGGCGTGAGTTTCTCTGATCAGTAACCGGCTGCCTTCCATTTGCTGGCGTGAGTTTCTCTGATCAGTGGCCGGCTGCCTCGCATTCGCTGGCGTGAGTTTCTCTGATCAGTGACCGGCTGCCTCGCATTCGCTGGCGTGAGTTTCTCTGATCAGTGACCGGTTGCCTCGCATTCGCTGGCGTGAGTTTCTCTGATCAGTGACCGGCTGCCTCGCATTCGCTGGCGTGAGTTTCTCTGATCAGTGGCCGGCTGCCTCGCATTCGCTGGCGTGAGTTTCTCTGATCAGTGGCCGGCCGCCTCCTATTCGCTGGCATGAGTTTCTCTGATCAGTGGCCGGCTGCCTCGCATTCGCTGGCGTGAGTTTCTCTGATCAGTGGCCGGCTGCCTCCCATTCGCTGGCGTGAGTTTCTCTGATCAGTGGCCGGCTGCCTCGCATTCGCTGGCGTGAGTTTCTCTGATCAGTGGCCGGCTGCCTCCCATTCGCTGGCGTGAGTTTCTCTGATCAGTGGCCGGCTGTCTCCCATTCGCTGGCATGAGTTTCTCTGATCAGTGGCCGGCTGCCTCCCATTCGCTGGCGTGAGTTTCTCTGATCAGTGGCTGGCTGCCTCCCATTCGCTGGCGTGAGTTTCTCTGATCAGTGGCTGGCTGCCTCGCATTCGCTGGCGTGAGTTTCTCTGATCAGTGGCCGGCTGCCTCCCATTCGCTGGCGTGAGTTTCTCTGATCAGTGGCCGGCTGCCTCGCATTCGCTGGCGTGAGTTTCTCTGATCAGTGGCTGGCCGCCTCGCATTCGCTGGCGTGAGTTTCTCTGATCAGTGGCTGGCTGCCTCACATTCGCTGGCGTGAGTTTCTCTGATCAGTGGCCGGCTGCCTCCCATTCGCTGGCGTGAGTTTCTCTGATCAGTGGCTGGCTGCCTCACATTCGCTGGCGTGAGTTTCTCTGATCAGTGGCCGGCCGCCTCACATTCGCTGGCGTGAGTTTCTCTGATCAGTGACCGGCTGCCTCGCATTCGCTGGCGTGAGTTTCTCTGATCAGTGACCGGCTGCCTCGCATTCGCTGGCGTGAGTTTCTCTGATCAGCGACTGGCTGCCTCCCATTCGCTGGCGTGAGTTTCTCTGATCAGTGGCTGGCTGCCTCACATTCGCTGGCGTGAGTTTCTCTGATCAGTGCCCGGCTGCCTCGCATTCGCTGGCGTGAGTTTCTCTGATCAGTGGCCGGCCGCCTTCCATTCGCTGGCGTGAGTTTCTCTGATCAGTGGCCGGCTGCCTCGCATTCGCTGGCGTGAGTTTCTCTGCTCAGTGACCGGCTGACTCGCATTCGCTGGCGTGAGTTTCTCTGATCAGTAACCGGCTGCCTTCCATTTGCTGGCGTGAGTTTCTCTGATCAGTGGCCGGCTGCCTCGCATTCGCTGGCGTGAGTTTCTCTGATCAGTGACCGGCTGCCTCGCATTCGCTGGCGTGAGTTTCTCGTTCTTACAAGAACAAGATCTTTCCAGGGATATGAGACAATGAGAGGCCTCATTACAGCCAGACACAGAAATGTCCAGAAATCCGGCCCAGAGCGGCTCTCTCCTGCCGCAATGTCACTGTGATGTCTTCCATACAAGAGGACCTGTCCCGCCTGGAGGAGATTATCACTGCTAGCCCTGTATAAAGAAGCACTCCGCCTAAACACACATACAGTGCCGCAGCTCTCCGTGCAAAAAGTCTCTGGCATGCCTTCACATGCATATGGAGGCTGCCACATTTATTTCCTTTTAAACAGTACAGATTGCCTGGCTGTCCTGCTGATCCTCTGCCTGTAATACATTAAGCCACAGCCCCGGAACAAGCATGCAGCAGATCAGGTGACTGAAGTGTGACTGGATTATAGCTGCATGCTTATTTCAGGTGTGTGATTCAGACACTACTGCAGCCAAAGAGATCAGCAGGACTGCCAGGCAACTGGTATTGTGTAACAGGAAATACATATGGCAGCCCCCATATCATTTTTACTTCAGATGTATTTTAAGGTGGTCAAAGAAGGGTAAATCTGTCCCGGAGATGACATCATTGTCATCAGATTGGCTGGAAATCCTAACCCACAATATAACCGACTGATAAAGTTCCCAGCGATTTCGGAGAGGTTATCATCACGTGAAAGATTTTAGGGGGCAGCGGGAAGAGAACAGCGAAGAACAGTTAGGCTTTGATCGAAATCGCCAACGCCCGCATTTTGCGATTTTTTAGCCCATGTTTTTGTAAGCGCCTCCCGTTGCTCACCTGCGCACTGCGTTTTTGGGCAGGCTTTTTGTAAGCAATTTTTTTGGGGGCAATTTGCGAATTTTAGCTCGTTTTTGTCCAGATTTAAAGAGCCAGCACTTTAAATAGTCACGAAACAAACAGCAGCGCTATAATCCCGGGGACAGGTACATCGGTCACGTCTGCTACTCCAACGATTCAGCAATCAGACCAGTGATTGCTAATGTGATCGTTTAGGATCGACTGGGGCACCAGCTTATCTTTTTTCATACAATATGATCTGAATAACCTGATTGAAAATACGATCGTTCACTAAAATAACCTGCACTGTGCCGTTTGCAATATGATTGTTTACAGCCCGCCACACCTGTTCCATGGATAATGGAGGTCGATTTCTGCTAGAAATAAATCGAGATTACGATCAGGCAGTATGTGGGGGCGACAATCCTCATCAGATTCGATCGCAGTGATCCGAGGAATGTCTCATAGTGTGTGGGCATCTTAAGATTCTCGTGACAGGGACACACCGTATGCTAATGAGCAGGAAACACAAATCAGCTCTGTGGTAAGACCATTTGCAAGGAGAGGATTTGCATGCGGGCGACGCATCACAATGACGGGCCCGGAGCAGGACGTGGGCCCACCTGCTTTCCATAACTATAGACATGCCTCACTGACAAACTCACCTGTAAAGGGAACCTGTCACACACATCTCTATCTGGAGAAGAGCAATGCTCCTGAGGGGTCATTACTACAAGTTACTGGGAGTACCTCCGTCATTTTTCTGCTCCAAACCTCCTCATCCCACCGACCATAACTCTCCTCTGACCTCCCCCGTCCCCGGATCGTCCAGAAGGGAACAGTAACCACAGTGACCATATCATGGCTACTTTGTAGAGTGATATATACAGGTTCAGGGGTAACATATGCTACCATCACACTACATTATATCTGGGAAAGTCACAGAGCTGCCACCCCACACGTATTACAACAGCATGGCTCTATAGGAATACAGTCTGCGTGCTCTGCTGCTGCGTACTACCATAATATGCATGCTTTGCTGGCTGTCTGCAGTCCAGGCCTGTCACCCACTGAAATCATCTCCTCCAATATGGAATAAGAGAGATGAGGAGACCCCTAACAGCTGAAATCCTACATCAGGCCACAATGACAGCACAGCTGTTTATTCAGGTACATTCGGAGCTGGTTCACACTTTGCTGACCGCTGGCTGCTGCGGATGTATCCCGAGGGGATCATTCTCACTGCAGTGCCTGCAATTTGCATGCAGTGCTTTGGGGGCGATTGCGTTGTGATCTGTTTCTGTTGAACGGGAATCACAACGCTAATCACAGAAAAATCGTGTAACACAAATATCTGTCTTTCCTTCCATCGTTATCCCAGCTGTGCTGGATGGCGCCGCACACGGATCGATTCTTTATTCCTTTATATCTTCACAACCTCAGGCCTGATCTGCTGCTCTTCTATGCAGGGTCTAAATGGAGAGAAGTAAACCCCAAAATAAGCATTAACTTTGGGGGGGTTTCTGGAAGTAATGAAGAAACCCTAAGGGGGCCCACATGCAATGCACGTCTTCTCCTGAGTCTTCTCCTAAGGTCTTGCTCACACTATGAGCGTTTGCAGGTTTTTAAGCGCTGGTGATTTCAGAAATCGGCCTGAAAGCTCTTGTGCAATGATTCCCTCTGAGAGAGGTCACATCTGAGCGGTTCCATCCCGATTCGCTCACCAAAGCGCTGCCTGGACCATTTATGGAACGATTTGCCTCAATGGAAGGTAGAGGGAAATTGCAAAGGGCTTGGAAAAAACGCTTTGTACAGCGATTTCCCCGGCGCTTTTAAGAATAAATACATTGTATCTATTCATTTCCGGGAGGAAGAGTTCACTTCCTGACTGATGTCAGGCAGTGAAAAAAAAATACCTCTGCAGAAGCGTTTAGAAAAATGCTTACAAAGCGCAGGGAAAGGTGATTAAAATAATTGCTTGCGATAGCGCTTGGCGATTCATAGTGTGAACAAGGCCTGAGAGTATTTCTTGCTTGCTGGTAGTTTAAAGGAAACCTGTAACATCCCCCCCAAAAAAGAGTTTCACTCACCTGGAGCTTCTGCCAGCCCCCGCAGCCTCCCTGTACCATCACTGAAATCCCCCCCCCCCCCCCCCTTTCCGTGCCTCAGTTTTGTTACCACCAAGAAAACATTGTACTGCGCCTGCGCGGGAAACTCTAGCCAAGGGGAACAGGAAGAGGCACAGTGGCCGGCGCTTTGCGAATACCAAAGTAAGCCACTGCGGGGGACTGGATGCGTAGGAGGGCTGCAGGGGGCTGGCAGAAGCACCAGGCAAGAGGAACTCTTTTTTGGGGGAGGGGGGAGGGCATATGACAGGTTTCCTTTAATATACTGAGGGAGAACTAGCTGCAGCGTGTGGGCTCAATATTCCTGCACAAATCAAGGGCTGCTCTTCATGCAAATCTCACAACTAGAACATGAGTTCATCCCAAACACCAGGGCCCATGTGCAATTCACTTTTGTCAATAATATGCCCTTTAAAGGACCTCTGTCACGAAAAAGTGTTAAAATGTAAAATACAGGTAAACATATACACATAAGACGTATGTTTCTTCCAGAGTAAAATGAGCCGTAAATGACTTCTCTCCCATGTTGCTGTCACTTACAGCAAAGAGTAAAAATTTGACATTAGTGACAGGTTTTGGGCTAGTCCATCTCTTCATGGGGGATTCTCAGCATGGCCTTTATTCTTTATAAAGACACTACGTGAAAAGGATTTATACAAAGATGCTGGCCAGCCTCCCTGATCGCTGCACACTTTTTTGGCAGTTGGACTGAGCAATCGCCATTCACTAAGTGGTAATAACGAAAACCCTGAGAATCCCCTCATGGGAAGATGGGCTAGTCCAAAACTTGTCAGTTCTGCCAGATTTCTACTACCTACTGTAAGTGACAGCAACGTAGGAGGAGAGTAATTTATGGTTCATTTTACTCTGGGAGAAACATACTTCTTATTTCTATGTCTTTACATGTACTGTATTTAAAATGTTATGATTTTCGCAATAGTGGTCCTTTAATAATAATTCCGATCCGTTTCCAGTATTTGTGTAGCAATTTTCTCCTGTTGGACTCGAAGCCCTTGCAAGGCAGTCATTAGCGTGCACTCAGTAGGCAGTAGCAGTGTTAGCGAGTCTTGCCCAAGAACTCCTTGCTGAATAAGTGCTGGCTTACTGAAGCTGAGATTTGTACCCAGGTCTCCTATGTGATAGTCAGAGCCCTTTACCAGTACACTATGCAGCCTGTGCAGAGTCAGCAGCAGATAATGCCAGAGTACAGCAGTGTTTGTGGATAGACAATGAGGGAAGACAATGACGCCTATTGATGAGGATCTGTACAATGCTATTGCCACAACAGTCATTACTTTCCAAAATGTACCATAGCTCCAAACTGTCCCGCTTTCGGAGGGACAGTCCCTCTTTGGGAGCCCTGTCCCTCTGTCCCTCTTTCCTCCTCATTTGTCCCTCTTTCAGGACTTTGTCCCTCTTTCTATGTAAATATATATATTTCTCTACCAAAAAATGTGTTTGATTGACTCTAAACTTTATTCCCATCCTTTAAATTGATATATATCTAATTTAAAATATTTAATATGAAGGAAAATGAACCAGGATAGAAAGGACCAGTGTGTTTGAATTATAAAACTACATATTTTTCTTATAAAATCTTTATGGTATGCATGACTAGGGGGACTGATGGGGAGTGGTCAGGGGGTGTGGCAGGGGTGTGGCTTAAGTGTCCCTCTTTTTCATCTCAAAAAGTTGGGAGGTATGATGTACTGTATATTGGGGGGGTCGTCCAATACGCCGGAATATACTAAAGTCTTCATGACAAAACAGCAAAATAGAAAAGTATATATTTCTTTGTTACTGTATATCCTATGAAGCTCTGCTCACTACAGCATGAGACAGGAAGGAGTAAGAGCACTGTACCCCCAATATGACATCATGATCCTACCAATGTGACATCATGCTCCCCATCATGCTCCCACTAGTGTGACATCATGCTCCCCCCACTGTGTGACATCATGCTCCCCCCACTGTGTGACATCATGCTCCCCCCACTGTGTGACATCATGCTCCCCCCACTGTGTGCCATCATGCTCCCCCTTCTGTGTGACATCATGCTCCCCCCACTGTGTGCCATCATGCTCCCCCCACTGTGTGACATCATGCTCCCCCTTCTGTGTGACATCATGCTCCCCCCACTGTGTGACATCATGCTCCCCCCACTGTGTGACATCATGCTCCCCCTTCTGTGTGACATCATGCTCCCCCCACTGTGTGCCATCATGCTCCCCCCACTGTGTGACATCATGCTCCCCCCACTGTGTGACATCATGCTCCCCCTTCTGTGTGACATCATGCTCCCCCCACTGTGTGCCATCATGCTCCCCCCACTGTGTGACATCATGCTCCCCCTTCTGTGTGACATCATGCTCCCCCCACTGTGTGACATCATGCTCCCCCCACTGTGTGACATCATGCTCCCCCTTCTGTGTGACATCATGCTCCCCCCACTGTGTGACATCATGCTCCCCCCACTGTGTGACATCATGCTCCCCCCACTGTGTGCCATCATGCTCCCCCTTCTGTGTGACATCATGCTCCCCCCACTGTGTGCCATCATGCTCCCCCCACTGTGTGACATCATGCTCCCCCTTCTGTGTGACATCATGCTCCCCCCACTGTGTGCCATCATGCTCCCCCCACTGTGTGACATCATGCTCCCTCCTCTGTGTGCCATCATGCTCCCCCCACTGTGTGCCATCATGCTCCCACCACTGTGTGACATCATGCTCCCCCCACTGTGTGACATCATGCTCCCCCTTCTGTGTGACATCATGCTCCCCCCACTGTGTGACATCATGCTCCCACCACTGTGTGACATCATGCTCCCCCCACTGTGTGACATCATGCTCCCCCTTCTGTGTGACATCATGCTCCCCCCACTGTGTGACATCATGCTCCCCCTTCTGTGTGACATCATGCTCCCCCCACTGTGTGACATCATGCTCCCCCTTCTGTGTGACATCATCCTCCCCCCACTGTGTGACATCATGCTCCCCCTTCTGTGTGACATCATGCTCCCCCCACTGTGTGACATCATGCTCCCCCTTCTGTGTGACATCATGCTCCCCCTTCTGTGTGACATCATGCTCCCCCTTCTGTGTGACATCATGCTCCCTCCTCTGTGTGACATCATGCTCCCCCCACTGTGTGCCATCATGCTCCCCCCACTGTGTGACATCATGCTCCCTCCTCTGTGTGACATCATGCTCCCCCCACTGTGTGACATCATGCTCCCCCCACTGTGTGCCATCATGCTCCCCCCACTGTGTGACATCATGCTCCCCCTTCTGTGTGACATCATGCTCCCCCCACTGTGTGACATCATGCTCCCCCTTCTGTGTGACATCATGCTCCCCCCACTGTGTGACATCATGCTCCCCCTTCTGTGTGACATCATGCTCCCCCCACTGTGTGACATCATGCTCCCCCTTCTGTGTGACATCATGCTCCCCCTTCTGTGTGACATCATGCTCCCCCTTCTGTGTGACATCATGCTCCCTCCTCTGTGTGACATCATGCTCCCCCCACTGTGTGCCATCATGCTCCCCCCACTGTGTGACATCATGCTCCCTCCTCTGTGTGACATCATGCTCCCCCCACTGTGTGACATCATGCTCCCCCCACTGTGTGCCATCATGCTCCCCCCACTGTGTGACATCATGCTCCCCCTTCTGTGTGACATCATGCTCCCCCCACTGTGTGACATCATGCTCCCCCTTCTGTGTGACATCATGCTCCCCCCACTGTGTGACATCATGCTCCCCCTTCTGTGTGACATCATGCTCCCCCCACTGTGTGACATCATGCTCCCCCTTCTGTGTGACATCATGCTCCCCCTTCTGTGTGACATCATGCTCCCCCCACTGTGTGACATCATGCTCCCCCTTCTGTGTGACATCATGCTCCCCCTTCTGTGTGACATCATGCTCCCACCACTGTGTGACATCATGCTCCCCCCACTGTGTGCCATCATGCTCCCCCTTCTGTGTGACATCATGCTCCCCCCACTGTGTGACATCATGCTCCCCCTTCTGTGTGACATCATGCTCCCCCTTCTGTGTGACATCATGCTCCCCCCACTGTGTGACATCATGCTCCCCCTTCTGTGTGACATCATGCTCCCCCTTCTGTGTGACATCATGCTCCCCCCACTGTGTGACATCATGCTCCCCCTTCTGTGTGACATCATGCTCCCCCCACTGTGTGACATCATGCTCCCCCTTCTGTGTGACATCATGCTCCCCCTTCTGTGTGACATCATGCTCCCCCCACTGTGTGACATCATGCTCCCCCTTCTGTGTGACATCATGCTCCCCCCACTGTGTGACATCATGCTCCCCCTTCTGTGTGACATCATGCTCCCCCCACTGTGTGACATCATGCTCCCCCTTCTGTGTGACATCATCCTCCCCCCACTGTGTGACATCATGCTCCCCCTTCTGTGTGACATCATGCTCCCCCCACTGTGTGACATCATGCTCCCCCCACTGTGTGACATCATGCTCCCCCTTCTGTGTGACATCATCCTCCCCCCACTGTGTGACATCATGCTCCCCCCACTGTGTGACATCATGCTCCCCCCACTGTGTGACATCATGCTCCCCCTTCTGTGTGACATCATGCTCCCCCCACTGTGTGACATCATGCTCCCCCCACTGTGTGACATCATGCTCCCCCTTCTGTGTGACATCATGCTCCCCCTTCTGTGTGACATCATGCTGCCCCTTCTGTGTGACATCATGCTGCCCCTTCTGTGTGACATCATGCTGCCCCTTCTGTGTGACATCATGCTGCCCCTTCTGTGTGACATCATGCTCCCCCCACTGTGTGACATCATGCTCCCCCCACTGTGTGACATCATGCTCCCCCTTCTGTGTGACATCATGCTCCCACCACTGTGTGCCATCATGCTCCCCCCACTGTGTGACATCATGCTCCCCCTTCTGTGTGACATCATGCTCCCCCCACTGTGTGACATCATGCTCCCCCCACTGTGTGCCATCATGCTCCCCCCACTGTGTGACATCATGCTCCCTCCTCTGTGTGACATCATGCTCCCCCCACTGTGTGACATCATGCTCCCCCCACTGTGTGACATCATGCTGCCCCTTCTGTGTGACATCATGCTGCCCCTTCTGTGTGACATCATGCTCCCCCCACTGTGTGACATCATGCTCCCCCCACTGTGTGACATCATGCTCCCCCTTCTGTGTGACATCATGCTCCCACCACTGTGTGCCATCATGCTCCCCCCACTGTGTGACATCATGCTCCCCCCACTGTGTGACATCATGCTCCCCCCACTGTGTGACATCATGCTCCCCCTTCTGTGTGACATCATGCTCCCTCCTCTGTGTGACATCATGCTCCCCCTTCTGTGTGACATCATGCTCCCCCCACTGTGTGACATCATGCTCCCCCCACTGTGTGACATCATGCTCCCCCCACTGTGTGCCATCATGCTCCCCCTTCTGTGTGACATCATGCTCCCCCCACTGTGTGCCATCATGCTCCCCCCACTGTGTGACATCATGCTCCCCCTTCTGTGTGACATCATGCTCCCCCTTCTGTGTGACATCATGCTCCCCCTTCTGTGTGACATCATGCTCCCCCTTCTGTGTGACATCATGCTCCCACCACTGTGTGACATCATGCTCCCCCTTCTGTGTGACATCATGCTCCCACCACTGTGTGACATCATGCTCCCCCCACTGTGTGACATCATGCTCCCACCACTGTGTGCCATCATGCTCCCACCACTGTGTGACATCATGCTCCCCCCACTGTGTGACATCATGCTCCCACCACTGTGTGACATCATGCTCCCCCTTCTGTGTGACATCATGCTCCCCCTTCTGTGTGACATCATGCTCCCCCCACTGTGTGACATCATGCTCCCACCACTGTGTGACATCATGCTCCCCCTTCTGTGTGACATCATGCTCCCCCTTCTGTGTGACATCATGCTCCCCCCACTGTGTGACATCATGCTCCCCCTTCTGTGTGACATCATGCTCCCACCACTGTGTGCCATCATGCTCCCCCCACTGTGTGACATCATGCTCCCCCCACTGTGTGACATCATGCTCCCCCCACTGTGTGACATCATGCTCCCCCCCACTGTGTGACATCATGCTCCCCCTTCTGTGTGACATCATGCTCCCACCACTGTGTGCCATCATGCTCCCCCCACTGTGTGACATCATGCTCCCCCCACTGTGTGACATCATGCTCCCCCCACTGTGTGACATCATGCTCCCCCCCACTGTGTGACATCATGCTCCCCCCACTGTGTGACATCATGCTCCCCCTTCTGTGTGACATCATGCTCCCCCTTCTGTGTGACATCATGCTCCCACCACTGTGTGACATCATGCTCCCCCTTCTGTGTGACATCATGCTCCCCCCACTGTGTGACATCATGCTCCCCCTTCTGTGTGACATCATGCTCCCACCACTGTGTGACATCATGCTCCCCCCACTGTGTGACATCATGCTCCCCCCACTGTGTGACATCATGCTCCCCCTTCTGTGTGACATCATGCTCCCCCTTCTGTGTGACATCATGCTCCCACCACTGTGTGACATCATGCTCCCCCCACTGTGTGACATCATGCTCCCACCACTGTGTGACATCATGCTCCCCCTTCTGTGTGACATCATGCTCCCCCCACTGTGTGACATCATGCTCCCACCAATGTGACATCATGCTCCCCCTTCTGTGTGACATCATGCTCCCACCAATGTGACATCATGCTCCCTCCTGCTCTGTGTGACATCATGCTCCCCCTTCTGTGTGACATCATGCTCCCCCTTCTGTGTGACATCATGCTCCCCCTTCTGTGTGACATCATGCTCCCACCAATGTGACATCATGCTCCCTCCTGCTCTGTGTGACATCATGCTCCCCCTTCTGTGTGACATCATGCTCCCACCAATGTGACATCATGCTCCCTCCTGCTCTGTGTGACATCATGCTCCCACCAATGTGACATCATGCTCCCTCCTGCTCTGTGTGACATCATGCTCCCCCTTCTGTGTGACATCATGCTCCCCCTTCTGTGTGACATCATGCTCCCACCAATGTGACATCATGCTCCCCGTTCTGTGTGACATCATGCTCCCCCCACTGTGTGCCATCATGATGTGACAGAGCTAGTTTTACAGAATCTCACAAATGTGTACACACCTCTCACATGTCTGTGAAATATTATTTCTTCTATCATGGGACAACATTGCCTACAGTGAAGCATGGTGGTGGTAGTGTCATGGGGGCTGTATGAGCGCTGCCGGCACTGAGGAGCTACAGGTCATTGAGGGAACCATGAATGCCAACCTGGGGCAGTCAGGGAAGTGTCATACAAGGAATGTCCTCACAGGGATTGGGACCCAGAAGCCAATTATTGCAAAGCGCGGGGTCATCTCATCTATTCAACTCGGCATCTGTATACCTACAAAGGAGTAGAAACTTATTCTGCAGAGCGCAAAACCTCAGGGTGATATCAGATCATAGGACTGCCCGGGTGATATCAGATCATAGGACTGCCCGGGTGATATCAGATCATAAGACTGCCTGGGTGATAAAAACACACAATTGGTTCGCACGATGGCCAGGGGCCCCGGATCTCTCTCACTGGTCGGGGCCCCAAGGCCAATATGCGATACCTGGAGGGGAGTGCAGGTGGGCCTGGACCTCTCACACCCAGGCTCTGGACCTCTCACATCCAGAGGACCCACCAACACTGCCTGGGTGATATCAGATCATAGGACTGCCCGGGTGATATCAGATCATAGGACTGCCCGGGTGATATCAGATCATTGGACTGCCTGGGTGATATCTGATCATAGCACTGCCTGGGTGATATCAGATCATAGGACTGCCCGGGTGATAGGTAGTGTTGGGCGAACATCTAGATGTTCGGGTTCGGGCCGAACAGGCCGAACATGGCCGCGATGTTCGGGTGTTCGACCCGAACTCCGAACATAATGGAAGTCAATGGGGACCCGAACTTTTGTGCTTTGTAAAGCCTCCTTATATGCTACATACCCCAAATTTACAGGGTATGTGCACCTTGGGAGTGGGTACAAGAGGAAAAAAAAATTTAGCAAAAAGAGCTTATAGTTTTTGAGAAAATCGATTTTAAAGTTTCAAAGGGAAAACTGTCTTTTAAATGCGGGAAATGTCTGTTTTCTTTGCACAGGTAACATGCTTTTTGTCGGCATGCAGTCATAAATGTAATACATATAAGAGGTTCCAGGAAAAGGGACCGGTAATGCTAACCCAGCAGCAGCACACGTGATGGAACAGGAGGAGGGTGGCGCAGGAGGAGAAGGCCACGCTTTGAGACACAACAACCCAGGCCTTGCATGAGGACAAGAAGCGTGCGGATAGCATGCTTTGTACCACCATGCAGTCATAAATGTAATAAAGATAAGTGGTTCAATAAACAGGGACCACGCGGCAACGCTAACCCAGCAGCAGCACACGTGATGGAACAGGAGGAGGCGCAGGAGGAGAAGGCCACGCTTTGTGAGACACAACAACCCAGGCCTTGCATGAGGACAAAAAGCGTGCGGATAGCATGCTTTGTACCGCCATGTAGTCATAAATGTAATAAAGATAAGAGGTTCAATAAACAGGGACCACGCGGCAACGCTAACCCAGCAGCAGCAGCAGCAGCAGCAGCACACGTGATGGAACAGGAGGAGGCGCAGGAGGAGAAGGCCACGCTTTGTGAGACACAACAACCCAGGCCTTGCATGAGGACAAAAAGCGTGCGGATAGCATGCTTTGTACCGCCATGTAGTCATAAATGTAATAAAGATAAGAGGTTCAATAAACAGGGACCACGCGGCAACGGTAACCCAGCAGCAGCAGCAGCACACGTGATGGAACAGGAGGAGGCGCAGGAGGAGAAGGCCACGCTTTGTGAGACACAACAACCCAGGCCTTGCATGAGGACAAAAAGCGTGCGGATATAGCAGCAATGCTTTTTGCCGCCATGCAGTCATAAATGTAATACAGATGAGAGGTTCAATAAACAGGGACCGGAAACGCTAAACCATCCCAGATGTTCATCGGTCATGTTACTTGGTTGGGGTCCAGGAGTGTTGCGTAGTCGTTTCCAATCCAGGATTGATTCATTTTAATTTGAGTCAGACGGTCTGCATTTTCTGTGGAGAGGCGGATACGCCGATCTGTGATGATGCCTCCGGCAGCACTGAAACAGCGTTCCGACATAACGCTGGCTGCCGGGCAAGCCAGCACCTCTATTGCGTACATTGCCAGTTCGTGCCAGGTGTCTAGCTTCATGCCCGGTTTCAGGTCCAGCGGTGCCAGCCACAAATCCGTCTGTTCCTTTATTCCCCTCCAAATTTCCTCCCCTGTGTGCTGCTTATCCCCAAGGCAGATCAGCTTCAGCAACGCTTGCTGACGCATGCCAACAGCTGTGCTGCACTGCTTCCACGATCCTACTGCTGCTGGTGCTGGGTTAGCATTTCCGGATGAGGTACAGCTTTGAGATGCGTTGGAGGAGAAGGAGTCAGAGAGGTAGGTGCTGCTGTTGTTATCCAGCTGTTTGCGGCGTGGGCAACACCCGCGCCGTAGCAGGTGAGGAATCGCTGCCAGGCTCCACAAGGTTCACCCAGTGCGCGGTAAGGGAGATGTATCGACCCTGGCCGAACGCACTCGTCCAGGTGTCAGTGGTGAGGTGAACCTTGCAGGCAACGGCATTCTTCAAGCTTCGGGTTATTTAGCTGACCACGTGCTCATGCAACTCAGGCACTGCAGAGCGCGCAAAGTGGTAGCGGCTGGGAACCACGTAACGTGGGATGGCCACTGACATCATGCCCTTGAAGCTGTTTGTCTCCACCACTCGATATGGCAGCATTTCGCAGGCCAGAAGCTTGGCTATGCTGGCTGGCTGTTACTGCCACGGCCCGGGGGTCATTTGCTGGCAATTTCCTCTTGTGCTCAAACATCTCAGAAACAGACAACTCAACCGTAGCGCTGCACACCGAAGGGCTGTTGGTTGTTGTGTTTGATGAACACTGGGAGACCTCAAGAGCACTAGTCCGGAAAGTGACAGTGTCAGCATCGTCTGATGTTTGTGAATGTTGTGAACCACGCAATGGCTGGGCTACTGCTGCTGCTGAGGCGGGTCTGGTGGTGAGTCTGGTGAACCCAAGGGAGGCAGTGTTGCTGGTGGTACCCTGTCCTGCCGCGTTTGCCCACAGAGTGGGATGTTTGGATAGAATGTGGCGGCTCATGCTGGTGGTGGAGAGGTTGTTAATACTTTTCCCCCTGCTCAGGCGGGTCTTGCACACCTTGCAAATCGCCATGGTAACATCCTCAGTGCAGTCTTCAAAGAAAGCCCAGACTTTAACTGGCTGAGGACTCGGACCTCGTGCGTGATGTGCTGGTGCTGCTTAACCCACTGCTGGACGCTTGAGAGGTCATCCAAGTAATTATCTGGTCCTGTTCTTTTGGATCTGTGAGGGTTGTTGTCCTGGACAACATGGGCAGTATTGAGTGGGTTTTCTTGGGTGCTCCCCTGTGGCCTGTACGTGAACCGTCAGGGGAAACACCTCTTCCCTTGCCCCTCCCTCTTTCACCGGATTTCTTCCTCATTTCACTTATCCTTAAAGTACACGCTGACTGGCAGCAGTACAGTGGCAGTACAGAAATGCTATACAGTGGTGGGTGAGCGGTGTACCACTATTGTCAGCAGTGACACAGAGCACAATGCTATACAGTGGCGGGTGAGCGGTGTACTACTGTTCCCAGCAGACACAGAGTGGAAGTAAACACAATGCTATATAGTGTGGCTGAGCCGTGTACACAGAGTGGCATTAAACACAATGCTATATAGTCTGCTATATAGTCACCCCGAACAGGGTGATGTTCTGCAGAACCCAAACAGTGGCAAACACTGTTCGCCCAACACTACTGGGAGGGAACGCAGATTTTAGTACCTAAACACACGATACAACATGTTTTCCGGGGTCGGACTCTGAGGCACATACAGATGGTCCCGATCATCATCCTCATCATACAACTCTTCTCCTGAGTCTGACCCACCCACCACCTCTGCCACCCCAACATCCCCAGACACAGACCCCTCATCGTCCTCAACATTAACTTGGGATGCTGGCCTGAGCCAGACCTCCTCCTCCACATCAGGCCCCATCATCTCCTCAATGGCAGCCCTCATTAATCGCTCTGGCGACGGACTGATGGACACAACGTTCTCCTCCGGGGAGGGCTGCTGCTGACCACTGGCTGCTGGGGTGGATGTTATAGCTTGCGTGGGGCGTTGGCTGTTGCTGTTGTTGGGAGTGCTGCTCACAGCGGAGGTCTCTGGGGAACTCATGTTGAGCTCATATAGTGGTTGACGGTGAGTGGAGTATTACTGATCCCAGCAATATACACACTGACTGGCAGAGTACGCAATGCTATATAGTGTGGCTGAGCGGTGTACACAGAGTGGCAGTAAACACAATGCTATATAGTCTGGCTGAGCGAGCGGTGTACTACTGTTCCCAGCAGAATCAGAGTGGCAGTAAACAATGGTATATAGTCTGGCTGAGCGGTGTACACAGAGTGTCAGTAAACAATGGTATATAGTCTGGCTGAGCGGTGTACACACAATGCTATATAGTCTGCTATATAGTGTCAGTAAACAATGGTATATAGTCTGGCTGAGCGAGCGGTGTACTACTGTTCCCAGCAGAATCAGAGTGGCAGTAAACAATGGTATATAGTCTGGCTGAGCGGTGTACACAGAGTGTCAGTAAACAATGGTATATAGTGTGGCTGAGTGGTGTACACAGAGTGTCAGTAAACAATGGTATATAGTCTGGCTGAGCGGTGTACACAGAGTGGCAGTAAACACAATGCTATATACTCTGGCTGAGCGAGCGGTGTACTACTGTTCCCAGCAGACACAGAACAGTAAACAGAATGCTATATAGTGTGGCTGAGCGAGCGGTGTACCACTATTCCCAGCAGACACAGAACAGTGAACAGAATGCTATATAGTGTGGCTGAGCGAGCGGTGTACCACTATTCCCAGCAGACACAGAACAGTGAACAGAATGCTATATAGTGTGGCTGAGCGAGCGGTGTACTACTGTTCCCAGCAGACACAGAACAGTACACAGAATGCTATATAGTGTGGCTGAACGAGCGGTGTACTACTGTTCCCAGCAGACACAGAACAGTACACAGAATGCTATATAGTGTGGCTGAACGAGCGGTGTACCACTATTCCAAGCAGACACAGAACAGTGAACAGAATGCTATATAGTGTGGCTGAGCGAGCGGTGTACCACTATTCCCAGCAGACACAGAGTGGCAGTAAACAGAATGCTATATAGTGTGGCTGAGCGAGGTACACAGAGTGGCAGTAAACAGAATGCTATATAGTGTGGCTGAGCAAGCGGTGTACTACTATTCCCAGCAGACACAGAGTGGCAGTAAACAGAATGCTATATAGTGTGGCTGAGCGAGGTACACAGAGTGGCAGTAAACAGAATGCTGAGCGAGCGGTGTACTACTATTCCCAGCAGCGACACACAATGACTGGGGGGGACCCTGGCTAGCGTGGCTGGAGCGCGAACTACCCTGCCTGCCTACCCAAAGCTAAACCCACAGACAAATGGCGGAGATATGACGTGGTTCGGGTATTTATTTACCCGAACCACGTGACAGTTCGGCCAATCAGAGCGCGTTCGGGTCCGAACCACGTGACCCGTTCGGCCAATCACAGCGCTAGCCGAACGTTCGGGGAACGTTCGGCCATGCGCTCTTAGTTCGGCCATATGGCCGAACGGTTTGGCCGAGCACCGTCAGGTGTTCGGCCGAACTCGAACATCACCCGAACAGGGTGATGTTCTGCAGAACCCGAACAGTGGCGAACACTGTTCGCCCAACACTAGTGATAGGCCCGGTTCACATTAGCGTTTTTTTCTGGAACGTATACTGTACAAACGGAATGGATGTGAATGGATCCAATGTTAACCTATAGATCCATTCACATGCGTTCTTTGGTACAGATGCGTTCCATACGTTCCGGTTCCCAGACCCAAAAATTGCTGCAGGCCCTAATTTTCCGGACTGTTCTGCTTAGCAGAGGGAAAACGGACAAAAATGCAGCAGCATTGGGGGAAATGGGAAACGGAATGTTTCTTCACACTAGTGAAGAAACGGACCGTTCCACGGGAGATGGGGGTATGAGCAACGCGGTCCTGAGCAACGGGAGGGTGAGGGGAGGGTGCAGCAGCCGGGCGGGTGGGCTACGGGGCAATATACATACCTAATCTTCATAGGCAGCTGGCGGTAGAGGCTTCCGTCTTCTTCCGTGTCATGTGACTATATGACGCGTCATGTGACTAGTCACATGACGCTCTGTGTAGTCACAGCGGAAGAAGACGGAAGCCTCAGCCGCCGGCTGCCTACGAAGATTAGGTATGTATTGATGAGTGAAAACGGATCCAATCAATCATTAATCAGATCTGTTTTCACTAATGTGAACGGCCACGGACTGGCCATCCGGATCCGGTGAAGGGTTAACCGGAACCACAGTCACACAACCATTCCTCAGCTGCCCTTTCAGGTTCTCTGGCTATGTTCTGATATGGCCCAAGCAAGGGCACAAACTGCTGTAAGCTAACAACAGACAATTTAACTAAATAAAATAAGGCTGATTCCGTGATTACCGGATGACATAAATCCTCCGACATCGGCAGCAGTAACTCTATCGCAGACATACATTGCATAGAATCGCAGCGTCAGGCATCATACAACGTCTAATAAATATTTAGGCAGCTTTTCCATGCGCCACAAATACGCTCCAAAAAGTGTATCGCGGCTGTTTTTCCAAACGCAACATTTTCCATTAGTGTGTTTCAGATTTATTGTCGATTTATGGTGCAATCGTGGTCCGTTTGCGCCGCAATCGCAGTGAGTGGAGAACGTCGGTTGTGCGATCACAGTGCGATATTGCGTGCGGTCGCGCTTCCTAGTGGAAAAGCTGCCGATACACTTTTATGGAACACTTCTGACAAATATATTCATGTTTCGGGGTTCCTGAGACCCACAGTGGGAGTACTCGGGCAAGTCAGTCATTAATAAAGGGGTACACAATGTAATAATACTGAGGATAATGATGTCTATAGGAGAGAATCCCAGAGAGACAGCCCAGTAACAAAGTTACCCTCAGAGTTCTATCAGTGACTCTAATAACACTGTCCTGAGTCCCAGGGTCATCTCACCCCATTGGCCCTATTCATAGAACTGCCAGTGACAGGCTCTCTTTAGGGTAAGGGGTAGAATTCGCTCACCTCATCCCTGTGCAGGTCTGCGATGTGTCCAGGTCACTCCGCTGGTGCCTTCTGGCGCTGCAGGAAAGAAAGCACAAGGCGTGACACCGGCCCAGCTGTCAACGTCACCTGCACACTCAGAGTGATCCGCCTGCAGCGTGCCCTGCTCTGCTGATCACCTGACCTGTGTATACACACACTATACACAGATACACACACACTGTACACACACACTGTACACACACACACACACACTGTACACACACACACACACACACACAGTACACACACACTGTACACACACACACACACACACACACACACTGTACACACACACTGTACACACACACACTGTACACACACACACTGTACACACACACTATACACAGATATACACACACTAGTCTGTACCCACACACTATACACACACACACACACTGTACACACACACACACACACTGTACACACACACTATACACAGATATACACACACTGTACACACACACTGTACACACACACACACACACACTATACACAGATATACACACACACTGTACATACACACACTGCACACACACTGTACACACACACTGTACACACACACACACACACACACATACTGTACATACACACACACACACACACTGTACCCACACACTGTACACACACTCTGTGTACACACACACACACACTGTACACACACACTATACACAGATATACACACACTGTACCCACACACTATACACACACACACACACACTGTACACACACACACACTGTACATACACACACACACACACACTGTACACACACACTGTACATACACACACACACACACACACACACATATACACACACTGTACCCACACACTATACACACACACACACTGTACATACACACACACACACACTGTACACACGCACGCACACTGTACATACACACACACACTGTACACACACACACTGTGTACACACACACACTGTGTACACACACACACACACACACACACTGTACACACACACACACACACACTGTACACACACACACACTGTACACACACACACACACTGTACACACACACACACACACACACTGTACACACACACACACACACACTGTACATACACACACACACACACACACACTGTACACACACACTGTACACAGATATACACACACTATACACACACACACACACACACACACACACACTGTACATACACACACACTGTAAACACGCACACACACTGTACACACGCACACACACTGTACATACACACTGTACACACACACACACTGTGTACACACACACTGTACATACACACACACACTGTACATACACACTGTACACACACACACACACTGTGTACACACACACACACACACACACACACACACACACACACACACACACACTGTACATACACACACACTGTGTACACACACACACACACTGTACACACACACATACTGTACACACACACATAAACACACACTGTACACACACACGTAAACACACACACTGTACACACACTGTACACACACACTGTACATGCACTGTACACACACACACAAACTATACACACGCACACATTGTACACACTATACATACACACACACACACACACACACACTATGCATGCACTGTACACACACTGTACACACACACTCACACACACACTGTACACACACACACACACTGTACACACACACACACACTGTACACACACACACACACACACTGTACACACACTATACATACACACACACACACACACACTATGCATGCACTGTACACACACTGTACACACACACTCACACACACACACTGTACACACACACACACACACTGTAAACACACACATTGTACACACACTGTACATACACACACTGTATACACACACACACACTGTACACACACACACACACACACACACACACACACACACACACATACACACACACACTGTAAACACACATACACACACATTGTACACACACTGTACACACACACAGTACACACACACACATACACACACACTGTAAACACACACACACACACACACTGTACGCACTGTACACACACACACACACACACTATACATGCACTGTACACTGCAGGTTCCCTACTGCGCCTGCGCGAGCGGCTCTCAGTGTTGTGCTGACGTCAGCGCGACCAGTGAACCGCACGCTGGATTGCAGAGAAAGCTGACGCGGAAGCTGACCTGGCGAGGGCAGCTTCTCCACCGGAGGAGACTTGGAGCCACCATAGCTGCGGCGAGGGCACAGGACGGCTGCAGGGGGCTGGAAGAAGCCGCAGGTAAGTAAATTCCTTGGACCTTCCCTTTAAAGAAAAGGGCAGGATCCTCCCCTATATATGAGGGGGCAGATTTAGCTAGTTGCCCCCCAATTCCAGCATATGTTGCAGCCAGATGTCCCCTCCTCCTGAGCCCAGTATAAGTAGCAAGATGCCCCTCCCCCTAGCCCAGAGCCTAGAATGTGCAGCCAGATGAACCCCCGTCTCCGGTGGATCCTGTGGAAAGTAGTGTTGTCCGGATCATGAACGATTCGGATCTTTGATCCGAATCTATTTTGTGAGTCGAATCATCCGAATCATCAAAATGAGTGATTCGGATCGAAAAAGGGGCGAGGCTATGAGCGACACGCCCCCTCTCTCTCAGCGGGCAGCCGGGTCCTGGAAGCAGAGCTGAGATGGATCGCTCTGTTGGATGGGAGGCAGCCTTGCACAGCCACAGGTAGATGAGAGAGAGGGGACATGGCTGCCACTGCCAGATATGTGTAGAGCACACATACTGGCTGTAATGTGCTGCTCATTATAGGCTGTCTGTTCCGTAGTGCTGCACAGTGATCACATTGGAAGCTTTTGGCTCAGCTCAGCACAGCTCAGTAACTTTGCAGGCACTGTGATTGCTGTGCAATATGATCCTCCTGCACTGCTCTAAACAGCTGCACTTCACCTCTGGGAATGCTTTCTTTCACTGTGCGACACAGATGAACATATAGGTGAAATACATGTAAAGCATATGATTGCAGCATGTGGGTATTGTGTGCAAACATTTCTGCTCTCTGCTCGTCCCTCCTCCCTTGTCTGTCCACTCCCTGCCCTCTGTCCATCTTCTCCCCTTCTCTGTGTGTCCACCCCCCTCCCCTTCTCCTGTCCACTGCAGGGAAAGTCCTGTCCTGCTAGTCATTTCACCCCGAATGCTTCGGTAGTAAAATGATCCGAGATTCGGATCAAAGATCCGGATCTCTTCAATGATCCGATTCGAATCATCCGGATCATTGAAAAGATCCGAACTTCCCATCTCTAGTGGAAAGTGGGGGGTTATCTGGCTGCACATGCTGAACTTTTGCATGATATTCTAGTTTTCGAGTTTCCCCTGTACCTGAACTCATGTTTCATGACTGCCATCTAGTGGCTGTATTCAGGTAAGACACTCAAACTTCTGCTCTGTACAGTATATACTTCAGCGTAGGGCTCAGTCACATGGAAGATATCACCGCACTCAGCTCACCGCCTGGTAACGGTTTATGCTCATCCTGCGCATTTTCCGTGCAGTATTTTCATAGCGTTCCCATAGCACCTGCCAACTGACACTAGAGGCGTATCTAGAGGGGTGCAGGCATGGCTTGTGCCATGGGCGCCACAGCACCAAGGGCGCCATGGCTGCCCCTTTATTCCTCGTGCCCCACACCATACTGGGGATGCCTCTCGGGCATTTGTACCTGCTCTTATGCTGAGTGGGGTGGGGGGGCTACTTATACTGAGAGACATGTCTCACTACATATATATATATATATATATATATATATATATACTATATTGGCAGGGGGCTATTAATTATATAGGGAGTACCTGTCACTACCTATGTTGGGGGTTTACTCATACTGGGGGACACCTCTCACTACCTATACTGAGGGACTACTTATACTGGGGGGACACCTCTCACCCTTTATGCTAAAGAAGGCTACTTATACTGGGGAGACATCTCTAACTACATATACTGGGAGGGCAACCTAAGCTGGGGGCTACCTATACTGGGTTAACTACCTCTGGCTACCTAAACTAGGGTGCTAGCTGTGGTTACTTATAGTATGGGGGCTACTTATATTGGGGGACTCGTAACATTGCAAGAAAATAAGCTTTTGTTATTATGCAGCAAGGTGGTCTAACGGGGGAGGGGGTTGCAATTTCAGTGTTTGCCATAGGCACTATTTTACCCAGATACGCCCCTGACTGACACACAGCCTGCTATGAGTATTAATCTTCCTTCTTAAAGGGAACCAGAGATGAATGTTTTCACACAAAATAAAAATATCAGTTGATAGCTTGTAAAGAATAAATGCTCTACCTGATAATTTCGCCGCTCTGGTGTGCCTTTTTTAGTGTTTTTTATCCATTATTGCTCCAGGAAAAATCAAATATGGCCGCCGGCTCATATCCCTTCTGCTTCCGGGTTATGAGTTGTTCTGGATGTGCTGTCTAGGCTATATGAGACTAGGCTGCTATCTAGGCTATATGAGAAAGGCTGCTGTGTGCTTTCATTTTGGTATGATGTGCAGATGCCTGTAGGAAGTGTCTCTCATAGGAATGAAACTGCAGTTATCATCAGTATCTATGCAGACAGAGCACACAGGGATCATATTACAGCCACAGAGCTTCTCTCTCAGCAGAGCAGCGCCTCCCAGTCATCACAGCTCTCAGTAAGCAAAGCAGGAAATCTAAGCCAGGAGGTAGCAGGCTGGGGCTTGAAAAGACTCCACAGAAGAGTGACTCAGCTATAATGATTCCAGGTCAAACCTAGACTGAGCCAGTCGGGGATTTTTATCACAGTTGCTAATAGACTAATTAAGCAGACAAGAATGAAACTAAAAGCAGGGTAAGTGTTTACTGTCATGTTCCCACTGATAAATGTAATAAAATACATGAGGGTGCTTCGTCTCTGGTTTTCTTTAAAGCAGAAGGTATTTGCAATGATTCAGCTTCAACTCATTACAGTGGAGCTCCCATGATGCATCACTTCAGCTCTGGGATGCTGGTGGGTTCCCTCACATGAAGATGAGGACTTTGCACAACATCTCACTTGGATTGAGGTCAGGACAATGCCAGTCAGCTGCCCTTCTGATCTCTGGCTTTGCTATCAAGTGGAAAATGATGATTATTCAATTGATACGTTTGTTTGAGGACATATATGCAATCGATGCTGCAAAAATCGATACCCGTGGGAAGCTCTAACTACCTAAAGACCGCATCACGCTAATGGGCGTGGCCGCGGCGACAGCCTCAGGACCACCTAACGCCAATTGCCGTCAAGTCCTGGGGCCGGCTACTGCAGGAGATCGTGCGCAGGTTGCACGTGCATCTCCTACTTCGTAGTCAGAGCTCCGCTCCGTCTTCAGTCTCCCAGTGGCTATCGCCACTCGAAACCGCCGTCTTTTCACTTAGTACAGCACTGCGATCTGCACCAGCGCTGTACTGGGGACAAGAGAGCAATCGGCTCTCATAGTTTGAAGCCTATGACAGCCGATCGCTGTAATTGGCTGGCGGGGGTGGGTGGGAGGGAGAGGGAGAAAACAAAACAAACAAGATGTTTATTTATTAAATATAAATTACAATAAATATTTGTAAGAAAATAAAATAAACAACTAGGTGGCAATCAGACCCCACCAACAGAAAGCTATGTTGGTGGGTGGGGAGAAAAGGGAGGGGATCACTTGTGTGCTGAGTTGTGCGGCCCTGCAGCGATGCCTTAAAGCTGCAGTGGCCTATCGTAATTCCAGTGATGCCCTCTGGGGGGAGACGTCCTGTTGGAGGACCCCGCTTATGCTGTACCCCCGCTAGCACACTTGGAGTAATGGTCAGTCTTGCTTCTCCTCAGATGTTGGCCATGGAGGCCGGTGGCTTCTGCAGGAGATATAATGGCTGTATAATGACGCCCTGTGGGAGGAGCCAGCTTATGCTGTGCCCCTGCTAGTACACGTGCAGTAATGGTCATGTGACCGGTCAGTCTTGCTCCTCCTCAGATGTTGGCCATGGTGGCCGAAGGGCTTCTGCAGGAGATATAATGGCTGTATAATGACGCCCTGTGGGAGGAGCCTGCTTATGCTGTACCCCTGCTAGCACACTTGCAGTAATGGTCATGTGACCGGTCAGTCTTGCTTCTCCTCAGATGTTGGCCATGGTGGCTGGAGGGCTTCTGCAGGAGATATAATGGCTGTATAATGACGCCCTGCGGGAGGAGCCTGCTTATGCTGTACCCCTGCTAGTACACGTGGAGTAATGGTCATGTGACCGGTCAGTCTTGCTTCTCCTCAGATGTTGGCCATGGTGGCCGGAGGGCTTCAGCAGGAGATATAATGGCTGTATAATGACGCCCTGTGGGAGGAGCCTGCTTATGCTGTACCCCTGCTAGTACACGTGGAGTAATGGTCATGTGACCGGTCAGTCTTGCTTCTCCTCAGATGTTGGCCATGGTGGCCGGAGGGCTTCTGCAGGAGAAATAATGGCTTTATAATGACGCCCTGTGGGAGGAGCCTGCTTATGCTGTACCCCCGCTTGCACACTTGCAGTAATGGTCATGTGACCGGTCAGTCTTGCTTCTCCTCAGATGTTGGCCATGGTGGCCGGAGGGCTTCTGCAGGAGATATAATGGCTGTATAATGACGCCCTGTGGGAGGAGCCTGCTTATGCTGTACCCCTGCTAGTACATGTGGAGTAATGGTCATGTGACCGGTCAGTCTTGCTTCTCCTCAGATGTTGGCCATGGTGGCCGGGGGGCTTCTGCAGGAGATATAATGGCTGTATAATGATGCCCTGTGGGAGGAGCCTGCTGTGGGAGGAGCCTGCTTATGCTGTACCCCTGCTAGCACACGTGGAGTAATGGTCATGTGACCGGTCAGTCTTGCTTCTCCTCAGATGTTGGCCATGGTGGCTGGAGGGCTTCTGCAGGAGATATAATGGCTGTATAATGACGCCCTGTGGGAGGAGCCTGCCTATGCTGTACCCCCGCTAGTACACGTGGAGTAATGGTCATGTGACCGGTCAGTCTTGCTTCTCCTCAGATGTTGGCCATGGTGGCCGGAGGGCTTCTGCAGGAGATATAATGGCTGTATAATGACGCCCTGTGGGAGGAGCCTGCTTATGCTGTACCCCTGCTAGTACACGTGGAGTAATGGTCATGTGACCGGTCAGTCTTGCTTCTCCTCAGATGTTGGCCATGGTGGCCGGAGGGCTTCAGCAGGAGATATAATGGCTGTATAATGACGCACTGTGGGAGGAGCCTGCTTATGCTGTACCCCTGCTAGTACACGTGGAGTAATGGTCATGTGACCGGTCAGTCTTGCTTCTCCTCAGATGTTGGCCATGGCGGCCGGTGGGCTTCTGCAGGAGATATAATGGCTGTATAATGACGCCCTGTGGGAGGAGCCTGCTTATGCTGTACCCCCGCTAGCACACTTGAAGTAATGGTCATGTGACCGGTCAGTCTTGCTTCTCCTCAGATGTTGGCCATGGTGGCCGGAGGGCTTCTGCAGGAGATATAATGGCTGTATAATGACGCCCTGTGGGAGGAGCCTGCTTATGCTGTACCCCTGCTAGTACACGTGGAGTAATGGTCATGTGACCGGTCAGTCTTGCTTCTCCTCAGATGTTGGCCATGGTGGCCGGAGGGCTTCTGCAGGAGATATAATGGCTGTATAATGACGCCCTGTGGGAGGAGCCTGCTTATGCTGCACCCCTGCTAGCACACTTGGGAGTAATGGTCATGTGACCGGTCAGTCTTGCTTCTCCTCAGATGTTGGCCATGGTGGCCGGGGGGCTTCTGCAGGAGATATAATGGCTGTATAATGATGCCCTGTGGGAGGAGCCTGCTGTGGGAGGAGCCTGCTTATGCTGTACCCCTGCTAGCACACGTGGAGTAATGGTCATGTGACCGGTCAGTCTTGCTTCTCCTCAGATGTTGGCCATGGTGGCTGGAGGGCTTCTGCAGGAGATATAATGGCTGTATAATGACGCCCTGTGGGAGGAGCCTGCCTATGCTGTACCCCCGCTAGTACACGTGGAGTAATGGTCATGTGACCGGTCAGTCTTGCTTCTCCTCAGATGTTGGCCATGGTGGCCGGAGGGCTTCTGCAGGAGATATAATGGCTGTATAATGACGCCCTGTGGGAGGAGCCTGCTTATGCTGTACCCCTGCTAGTACACGTGGAGTAATGGTCATGTGACCGGTCAGTCTTGCTTCTCCTCAGATGTTGGCCATGGTGGCCGGAGGGCTTCTGCAGGAGATATAATGGCTGTATAATGACGCCCTGTGGGAGGAGCCTGCTTATGCTGTACCCCTGCTAGTACACGTGGAGTAATGGTCATGTGACCGGTCAGTCTTGCTTCTCCTCAGATGTTGGCCATGGTGGCCGGAGGGCTTCTGCAGGAGATATAATGGCTGTATAATGACGCCCTGTGGGAGGAGCCTGCTTATGCTGTACCCCTGCTAGCACACTTGGAGTAATGGTCATGTGACCGTTCAGTCTTGCTTCTCCTCAGATGTTGGCCATGGTGGCCGGGGGGCTTCTGCAGGAGATATAATGGCTGTATAATGACGCCCTGTGGGAGGAGCCTGCTGTGGGAGGAGCCTCCTTATGCTGTACCCCTGCTAGCACACGTGGAGTAATGGTCATGTGACCGGTCAGTCTTGCTTCTCCTCAGATGTTGGCCATGGTGGCCGGAGGGCTTCTGCAGGAGATATAATGGCTGTATAATGACACCCTGTGGGAGGAGCCTGCTTATGCTGTACCCCCGCTAGTAAACGTGGAGTAATGGTCATGTGACCGGTCAGTCTTGCTTCTCCTCAGATGTTGGCCATGGTGGCCGGAGGGCTTCTGCAGGAGATATAATGGCTGTATAATGACACTCTGTGGGAGGAGCCTGCTTATGCTGTACCCCTGCTAGTAAACGTGGAGTAATGGTCATGTGACCGGTCAGTCTTGCTTCTCCTCAGATGTTGGCCATGGTGGCCGGGGGGCTTCTGCAGGAGATATAATGGCTGTATAATGACGCCCTGTGGGAGGAGCCTGCTGTGGGAGGAGCCTCCTTATGCTGTACCCCTGCTAGCACACGTGGAGTAATGGTCATGTGACCGGTCAGTCTTGCTTCTCCTCAGATGTTGGCCATGGTGGCCGGAGGGCTTCTGCAGGAGATATAATGGCTGTATAATGACGCCCTGTGGGAGGAGCCTGCTTATGCTGTACCCCCGCTAGTAAACGTGGAGTAATGGTCATGTGACCGGTCAGTCTTGCTTCTCCTCAGATGTTGGCCATGGTGGCCGGAGGGCTTCTGCAGGAGATATAATGGCTGTATAATGACACCCTGTGGGAGGAGCCTGCTTATGCTGTACCCCTGCTAGTAAACGTGGAGTAATGGTCATGTGACCGGTCAGTCTTGCTTCTCCTCAGATGTTGGCCATGGTGGCCGGAGGGCTTCTGCAGGAGATATAATGGCTGTATAATGACGCCCTGTGGGAGGAGCCTGCTTATGCTGTACCCCTGCTAGTACACGTGGAGTAATGGTCATGTGACCGGTCAGTCTTGCTTCTCCTCAGATGTTGGCCATGGTGGCCGGAGGGCTTCTGCAGGAGATATAATGGCTGTATACTGACGCCCTGTGGGAGGAGCCTGCTTATGCTGTACCCCTGCTAGCACACTTGCTTTAATGGTCATGTGACCGGTCAGTCTTGCTTCTCCTCAGATGTTGGCCATGGTGGCCGGAGGGCTTCTGCAGGAGATATAATGGCTGTATAATGACGCCCTGTGGGAGGAGCCTGCTTATGCTGTACCCCCGCTAGTAAACGTGGAGTAATGGTCATGTGACCGGTCAGTCTTGCTTCTCCTCAGATGTTGGCCATGGTGGCCGGAGGGCTTCTGCAGGAGATATAATGGCTGTATAATGACACCCTGTGGGAGGAGCCTGCTTATGCTGTACCCCTGCTAGTAAACGTGGAGTAATGGTCATGTGACCGGTCAGTCTTGCTTCTCCTCAGATGTTGGCCATGGTGGCCGGAGGGCTTCTGCAGGAGATATAATGGCTGTATAATGACGCCCTGTGGGAGGAGCCTGCTTATGCTGTACCCCTGCTAGTACACGTGGAGTAATGGTCATGTGACCGGTCAGTCTTGCTTCTCCTCAGATGTTGGCCATGGTGGCCGGAGGGCTTCTGCAGGAGATATAATGGCTGTATACTGACGCCCTGTGGGAGGAGCCTGCTTATGCTGTACCCCTGCTAGCACACTTGCTTTAATGGTCATGTGACCGGTCAGTCTTGCTTCTCCTCAGATGTTGGCCATGACGGCCGGTGGGCTTCTGCAGGAGATATAATGGCTGTATAATGACACTCTGAGCTTTGGCGCCTTGTTACACCGGCTGTTTTCCGATCTGCTGGGATCACATGGGATTTGTCGATCACAATGGCATGACTAAAGAGTACCTGTGGTAACACTGACAGAGCTACCTGTCACCACAGTCTTATGAGGACGGATGAGGGGTCACTGGGTTAAATACTCACCTTTTCCGGCGTTCTCCCTCCAGGCAGGTGATTGCTCCACCTCCTTCAGAGGAATACTGCAAAGGTTCTGGCCATGCCCACTTGTGTAGCTGCGGCCCACCCCCTACTCAGTGGCTTCTGTGTAATTGGTGGCTGCCGAGCTGGGGGCGGGGCAACGCAGGTGGAGGTTTCCGAAAGAGTTTTGGCAGTCTTCAGACTCATGACTGTGATTGCACTGCCGGCAGGGGTCGGAGCATCATCTGGTGCCTGAAGACATCAGGACAGGTGAGTATTAGCCCCGAGTCCATTCATTATCATCCCGGGCCATATCGGCGCAGGGGCAGCCAAAACACAGCTCCCCGTCTCCTGCAGAAACCCTGGGCTCACGCTGATTACTATTCCCCCTCCATGTTGTAGCAACTCGGAGGGACCCTTAAATCGGGCACCGGCTATCGCTGGCAGACAAATGACTTTTTTTTTACTCATTTGTGCAGCGCCCACATCAGGCACACAACACGGGTGCCGATATCAGCTGTCCAGCCGTCCTCATAAAGACACAGGGCTTGATTCGCTAACCGCCGCCGGCGCTAAGTGTTAGCCCCAGAGTGAAAATCCACTTAGTGCCTCAAACGTAGCTTTGTGTGCACTAACAGCCGTGCAAAGCTACATCGTGCACAGCAGCGCTCACAGCGGTGCGCCGGTAATAGTGCACGGTGCGACGATAACGTCGCACCAACTGCCCTGTAAACGTCGCACCGCTGTGCTGTGCGCAATGTTTGGGTGCAAACCACCTAACTCCGTGATTTGCGCCCACTAGGTATTAAGGCTCACTAACCGGCTTAGCGCCAGTTAGTGAATCAAGCTCACAGTCTGTCATTTTTACCTTAGAACCTGGGATAAAACAAACAAAACATTCATACACACCTGGGGCTTGCTCTGGCCCTCTTCGGCCTTATTGCTCCCTCGCCGCCGTCCTCCGCCTCCCCCTGGATCTTCCATAAGGGCTTGCGGTAACTTCAGGCAGTCGGTGCTTACTGCACATGTGCAACCCGGCCATGCACACGCCCCCTGCCTGTGCAGCCCGGCCATGCACACGCCCCCCTGCCTGTGCAGCCCAGCCATGCACACGCCCCCCTGCCTGTGCAGCCCGGCCATGCACACGCCCCCCTGCCTGTGCAGCCCGGCCATGCACACGCCCCCCTGCCTGTGCAGCCCGGCCATGCACACGCCCCCCCTGCCTGTGCAGCCCGGCCATGCACACGCCCCCCTGCCTGTGCAGCCCAGCCATGCACACGCCCCCCTGCCTGTGCAGCCCGGCCATGCACACGCCCCCTGCCATGCGTCTGTCGCCGGGAACGATCTGCGCAGATCTCTCCTGGCCGCGGAAGCGAGATGGGTGCAAGCATGGCCGGGCTGCACATGCGCAGTAAGCACCGACTGGCCGAAATTACCGCGAGCCCTTACGGAAGATCTATGAGGAGGACAGCGAGGGAGCGATCAGGCCGAAGGGGGCCGCAGGAAGTCCCACCATAATACGTTCATGATAATAATACGTGTAGCACCATAATATGTTCTGTTAGACACCCTATCAACAGATGCACCTATTGTCCCCACCCCCACCCTTTAGAGTGTAAGCCTCTGGCAGGGCCATCTCCCTTAGTGTTTCCAGCTTGATTATGCAATCTTACTGACAATCACCCCTCTTGTGGACTCGAACAGTCTCTATTCTGACCTATGACACTGTATTATCAAATCATTTGCATGATCTTGTTTTGTTGTGAGTTTCCTGTATGTCCTACCTTGTATGTTAACCCTTTTATCTATTGTGCAGCGCTGCGTAATATGTTGGCGCTTTATAAATACAATAAATAATAATAATTTCCATAGTAATCATCATCAGTCGCAGAGCCCTTTTTCCACTAGTGAGTTTCCTGCTTTTGCTATAAGTCTACAGGAAGGAAATCGCATAGTAACCGCAGTGCTGCTGTGCAATTCTCCTGCGATCTACATCTATGTATATAATGCTTCTTTTTCATGGTCAGAAATCAATAGTAATGATCATAATCCCTGATTTCTACTTCGAGAAACGTCAATTAAATTCTTTGTAATTTCGATTACACTATTCCCATCGGTCTGCTAATGCACCAATGGGGAGCCTTGGAGGGATATCTAGAGAAACACGATCTCAAAAAATTGTGACATTTAAATTACAGGAAAACACATGAATGAAAAGTATATTTCTCCTAGAGTAAAATGTGTTATAAATTACTATTCTCCTATTTTCATGTAACTTACAGTACGTAATAGAAATCTGACAGAATTGACAGGTTGTGGACTAGTCCAAATCCTCATGGGGGATTCTAAGGGTTTTCAAAAGCACTGAGTGAACAACAGTTGCTCAGTCCAACTGCCAGAATAGTGTGTAGACAGGTGGGGGGGGGGGGAAATGTTTAAAGTGAACCAAGCATCATTTTTAACACCCAGGGCAGCTCTATAGCAAATTAAAAATGCATTCTAAAAATGTGGTTTATTATTAAAAAAAACTTTAATTTTACCTCATTTTTTTACATCTAAGGGTTAAATTAGCCACTTTGTCCGCAAAGGACCTGCGGTCCCTGAGCAGGAGATGGTGAAAACAGATAAGAAATCACCTCTTTAGACTTAATTGATCACAAACAAACCCCCCATTGTATTTCAAACAGAAAACATCAGTTAGGGTCCATTTACACTTAAAGTGAACCTCCAGACTAAAAATCGACTCAGCAGCACTGAAAAGGCCTGGTGTTTCTTTAACAGTTTCACAGCATCAGAACTTTGTTTCTCTTATACAAGCCTCATTTTTAGCTGCACAGAGAAAAACTGCCCGGGCTTTTTTCCCCTGATGCTGTGCAAAGCATGATGGGATTTCTGATTTTGTTGTTCTCGTTCTGCTGTTTTGGTGCAAATTTTTGTTTTTACATTTTGAATTTGACAATTGAAGCCTAGTGTGTGCAGCTGGGAGGAGTAATCAGGACACAGGACAGTTGGAACTGTGTCTCCTGCTCCTTGTCACCTCCTTTCAACCAAAAAGATGGCTGCCCCCATGACAAAGATGGCAGCCCCCATGAATCACAAACATTTGCCTGTTCTTTTAAAATAGAGTGGGTAAGAGGTTATATTGCCTATCTATTCTAATTAACATAACTAATGTAACTGAATGACAGTATGTTTGTTTAGGCTGAAGTTCCCCTTTAATCAGTTGCTCTCAGTTAAATCGGAAAGAAAACTGATTTTCAAAGTAAGTCCCATGTTATCCTATGGCACCTTTCACACTTAATGCGCTTTAAAGAGACTCTGAAGCGAGAATAAATCTCGCTTCAGAGCTCATAGTTAGCAGGGGCATGTGTGCCCCTGCTAAACCGCCGCTATAGCGCCGCTAAACGGGGGTCCCTTCACCCCCAAACCCCCCACTGCGACACTTGGTCGCAGACTTGGTCGCTCCTGGAGGCAGGGCTAACGGCTGCAGCCCTGCCTCCAGTCGCTTCTGTCAGCGGCGCACCGCCGCCTCTCCCCCGCCCCTCTCAGTGAAGGAAGGCTGAGAGGGGCGGGGGAGAGGCGGAAATATGCGCTGACAGACGGGCGTGAGGCAGGGCTGCGGCGGTTAGCCCTGCCCCAACCAGGAAGAGATCCCCAGCTGCTCAGAGGGGATTTGTGAGGTGAAGGGACCCCCATTTAGCGGCGCTATAGCTGTAGTTTAGCAGGGGCACATGTGCCCCTGCTATCTATGAGGTCTGAAGCGAGATTTATTCTCGCTTCAGACTCTCTTTAACTGAAATCTTCTTCCCAATGCACTGCTATGGAAAAAACGCGTACCAACGCGCACTAACGCGTACTAACGCACACTAACGCATGCCAACTGATTAAGTGTAAAAGGGCCCTTACAGTTGAAGAATTTCACACCTAGCCTGGACAATAGCAGTTGTAAAATAGCAGGGGAGTGAGCTTCTGAACAATGGCAGCCCTTGCAGCTATTTGAAGTGAAGAGCTGCTTGGATCCCTTTAAGCCTTTATTTTTGTATAGATCCTCTCCAGGGACTACTTTTGTAAAGAATAAACACAAATACTGAAAATCCCCCATGAAGAAATAGACTAGTCAAAAACCTGTCAGTTTGGTCATATTTCTACTACTACTACTGTAAGTGACAGCAACATAGGAGAAAAGTAATATATAGCTCAGTTTTCCCTGGAAGACATGTATGTGTTTACATGTATTTTACATTGTACATTTTTTTGCAATAGTGGTCCTGTAAATATGCTTTGCTCTGAGACATACTTAGCATAGCTGAGAGCTGCGCGGGGGAGCGGCGGAGATCTTCAGTCCAGGTATGTAGAGGATATTGGCGTGGGATCATTAATTAAAGGTAAGTATTCATGGTTAATTTAGAACAATAAATGACTTTTTTCGTTGTAGTGTTTTTATTTCTTTTTTTAACTCTTTGTGGAATTGGGTAATAGGTACTATGTACCCCTATATTCATTTATCCTGGGAGGAGGCGGACTCCCAGATGCCACCATGAAACCCCCCCCCCCCCCCCTGGAGTCGTCGCAACCCTCCACCTCCTGAGGCAAGGGAGGTGGGGAAGAGCCCCTTGTCCATGGATTGGTGAAGGGCTCGAGGGGAGGGGAAGGCTTGACCGCCCCTCCCCCTCAGAGCCCCCCCATACCATGGACCATGCAGGCTGGTATAGCTCAGGGTGCGAAGCCCCAGTCGGCCGGGGCTCCGCATTCTGGCTATCCCAGCCTGCATGGGGGACAAGGGGTTACAGAGGCTCGGGAGGGGGGACCCCACATTCTGGCTATCCCAGCCTGCATGGGGGACAAGGGGTTACAGAGGCTCGGGAGGGGGGACCCCACATTCTGGCTATCCCAGCCTGCATGGGGGACAAGGGGTTACAGAGGCTCGGGAGGGGGGACCCCGCATTCTGGCTATCCCAGCCTGCATGGGGGACAAGGGGTTACAGAGGCTCGGGAGGGGGGACCCCACGTCATTTTTTTTTTAATTTCCCACACTCTGAGCAAAGATGTATTATTGGCCCCAAAAATAGGCAAAGCAGTCAGGGATCATTATACAGCCATATTGCGGGTGTATAGCAATCCCTGGCCAAACGGACATTGAAATTTCGTTATAAATTAACATTACAAGAAGTACTCGAAATTGCCGACTTGTAATAAAAATTACGTATAAGTTCAGTTTCGTGTACACTCAAAATTAGCATTCGCAATTCCACAATTACGAAGACTGATTACGAACTTGAAATTGCAATTTCCCGGCCGGTAATTATGACTACTCGCGATGTTGACCTCGGTAGGTGCAACCCTAGAAATCAACACAATGAAGAAATGAGAGTCTGTAGTAAGAGACGCCAGTAACAGGATAAAAACGTTAAAAACCATTTAAAAGAGGAGTTAGTGGTGGACTTACCTCCCCAGTAAGTAGACACTGATTGGTTGATTTAATAGTCAACAATGAAACGTATTTATACACTCCACAATGCAACGCGTCTTGCAGGCTCAACCCCGCTTCATCAGGCAATAACTATTAGTGGTCAGTGCAGTGGCCCAGCGCCTCTGCCTTTGAGGTAACCCACACTTGTCAGTATAACAGCACACGTTTTGTCTTTCTCCATAACCTTGAAGGAAAACAAAAAAGGCAGAGAGCCCAATATAGTGTAGTATTCCCATTAAAGGAGGTAAAGTAATAAAAATGCAATGGTTATACTCACAAACATGGCACACAGGCAACCACTGGATAGGCAGGTGGGGAGAATTATATCCTGACCCCACTCAGGCATAAGAAGTCGCTCTCTGTAGACAGGAAGAAATGGGAATACACCCTCCACTAAGGTTGGACTACACAATTTACAGGTATGTATAACAGAGGCACCAATAAGAATAAAATAGTTAAAATCCGTCTTAAAGGGGGAAGTTGGTGGATTCACCTCCCTCAATGCAATAGAAAACGGACTATGAGACGATACTATGATTTAAAGTAACATTTATTTACAGACTCCAAGGATGCAACACGTTTCACGGGTCACTATCCCGCTTCATCGGGCAATAGTTTGGAGATTACTAGCGGAAACAAATGGGAGGCGGTTGCCAGAGGAGCACTTAAAGGGGGAACTGAAGAGAGAGTTATACGGAGGCTGTCATGTTTATTTTCCTTTAAGTAATACCAGTTGATCCTCTGCCTCTAATACTATTAGCCACAGCCCCTGAACAAGCATGCAGCAGATCAGGTGTTTCAGACTTATAAGTCAGATCTGACAAGACTAGCTGCATGCTTGTTTCTGGTGTTATTCAGATACTACTGCAGAGAAATAGACCAGCAGGGCTGCCAGGCAACTGGTATTGATTAAAAGGAAATAAATATGGCAGCCTCTGTATACCTCTTACTTCAGTTCCCCTTTAACACAGGACCCAAAAAGTATAGAATGAACACATGGCAAATAGTGCGACGCGAGTATCATTTCTGCTCGACATACAAACTACACCAAAAATATGGCTAGGTGAAAAGCAAGTCAATACAAGTATCTCTCAGCTCCATCAGAGGGCAAATGCATGAATTTAAATCTCTGTGTAAACATAATCAACAGTTTAAAATGAACATCAAAATTATCAAAAACATCAAAAATGTCAAAAGTATCAAAAAATATGTCTACTTGTATCTCCACTAAAAGCAATACAAGTAGCATAGCAGACTAGAATTGGTATGTTTATATATTCGGTGACATGGCTAGGTCATTAGAACACTGATTGTGGGGAGCACCTTGGGCCTAACCTCACCCCAACAGTGATAAAGTGCAGCAGTGTTAGAAAATAAATATATTCACTTACCAAAGTGGGGTCAGTATTGTGGCCAAGCGCCTCTGTAGAGGTGTGGGGCGCTCGGTAGTGCAAATACATAGGACTAATGGCGCCCCTAATTTTGGGCGGCTTACGTGCGACATAATCGTCGCTTAGTATAATTCTGAAAAGACTAGGTCAATGCGATGTAAACGTCGCATCCGAATGGTGCAGAGAGTCAGGTGCGACGTAATCGTCGCATCCAAGGACATGGACATGACCGCGCTTGTGCGCTGTAGGACGCATGCGTGGTATTGTATAGGGAAACTTGGTGGCCATTTTAGTTGTGGGCGGAAGGTTGAAACGCTACGCCGTCTTCTAGTTGTGAAGACGGCGCATGTGTGACGGGGAAGAAGATTCTTCCATCACCATTATCGTTGTGGTATTTGGCCAATCGGGTCTTATTATGCAGAAATTATAATTTATAAAAAACATAAATAACAGTACTCATACTAATGAATTAGTGGCTGGTACGTTAACGTGGAAAATAGGTGACATAAACGAGTTGATATGTGGTGGACTGCTGCCATCTGCTGGTGAAAATGTACACATATAATTCAAATCCATATATGGGCAATGTAAATACCGCTATTCTATGGATATTAGCTTTATTACACAAATACTAGTCAGTATATTATATGCAAGATGTGCACGATATGCAAGTATAATAGAAATGCAAGTATAATAAAAATTATGATAAATAAAGTGCAGTGAAAATAAGATTAGAAAGAAGTTGGTATGTGGAGCAGAAATGATACTCGCGTCGCACTATTTGCCATGAGTTCATTCTGTTCTTTTTGGGTCCTGTGTTAAAGTGAACCAGAGACGAAGCACCCTCATGTGTTTTACCATAGAAATCAGTGGGAACATTAGAGAAAACACTTACCATGCTCTCTGTTCCATCCTCACTGCTAAAAGTGTCTGTTATCTAGCTGAGATAAGAATCCCGGACTGAGCATTGAGTCTGGCTTTGCTATAATGACTCAGCTATAATGATTCCTGAGCAAAGCCAGCAGGGGGCAGGCTTGGACTTGAAAAGACACCAAAGAACACAGTCTCAGCTATAATTATTCTGTAGCAAAGCCAGACCGACTGCTTAGTCGGGATTCTTATCAGAGGTAATAACAGTCAGATTACACAGAGAACAATGAAACAAAGGGCAGATTAGGTGTTTACTGTCATGTTCCCACTGATTTATAAGGTAAAATACAAGAGGGTGCTTCATCTCTGGTTCTCTTTAAGTGCTCCTCTGGCACCCCTTTGTGTCCGCTAGTACTCTCCAAACTATTGCCTGATGAAGCGGGATAGTGACCCAAACGTGTTGCATCCTTGGAGTCTGTAAATAAATGTTACTTTGAATCATAGTAACGTCTCATAGTCCGGTTTTTATTGCATCGAGGGAGGCGAGTCTACCAACCTCCCCCTTTTAGGCATATTTTAACTATTTTGTTCTTATTGGCGCCTTTTTTTATACATACCTGCAAATTCTCCATAACCTGGTTATACTACATACTACACTACGGGCTCGATTCAGTAAACGGTGCTAACCCAGTTAGCCTGCCTAAAGGCTTTGGGCGTGCTAACTAGGGTGCTAAGTAGTTAGCACATACAAACTACTTAGCACCGTAGTTAGCACATGCAAACTACTACTTAGCACCGTGCTAACTAGGGTGCTAAGCTCCATGGTTAGATAACCGCTGGTCTTGCTAATTATGATCTTGTAAACGATAGAATATTTGGAAATTTAAATTCAATCTGAGCTCTATATATTATGTGACGATCATTATATTATTGTTAACAATACCTCTCATCTTCCAGTGATAATTGATGCTGAAGCTACTGTTGGAAAAGTTAGGAGGCGCACTGCTACACTGCATATTCTGTCATATGTTCCTTTTCTTTGTTGAATAAACACTGATTTTTTTTTTTTTAAAAACTAGGGTGCTAAGTAGTTTACATGTGCTAACTACGGTGCTAAGTAGTTTACATGTGCTAACTACGGTGCTAAGTAGTTTACATGTGCTAACTACTTAGCACGTGCAAAGCATGTTAGCACATGCAAAGTGGCTTTTCACTGGCTTGCTAACACTTAGCACCCTTTTCTGAATCAAGCCCTATATTGGGCTCTCTGTGTCTTTCTCTGTTTTCCTCCTACAAGAAATGAGAGCTGTTCTGAACATGCGATAATTGTGTCACAACTCACACAGCGAGTTCCTCACTCCTCACAAGAGGAGATTCTCATGACATCACAGTGACTGTCAGAGGAGGAGGGGCCTGAGAGATCCAGCCTCCCATTCATGTAATATGCATATAATAGTATCTTTACATTCATTAGCAGAGCATACCGTCTTGTCAGTTATACGTCTGTACGTCTTACAATAGATATACTGACAGGGCCTGCTGACAGAGGGCTCCCTTTCCTGATGATGAGGCGACTGTGACGCCATTGCTATATATCATATCAAATGCATCATAGCGAACTCATGCACAGCGTCACATCAGAACCCAGCAGCAAAGAGTTAAAGGACACCCGAGGCAAAAATAAACTAATGAAATAAACAATTGTATCTATCTTCCTTCCAGCGTCACATCATCCAGAACACAGAAGTAAGCAGCTCTCGGCTCTTAAGATCCGTATCCACTACGTGATTTTTAGTGCGATTTTTCCAACAAAAAGTGATTTATTATTTTTTTTTTTGTGACGAGCGGTTGTTTCCATGGGTACAGGCACGCGGTTACACAAATGACGTTTGAGGATGCGCGACGATAATGACCGTCACAATGGATCGGATCATTAAAATCCGCGACGACTCCCGTGCACAGTACCGCTTTCAAAGTTTGGCATTAACAAGATATGAAATCAGGGCAATTTTTTCTCTGGCCACAGATATTCAAAAACACCCACTTCATTCATTCGCGCATACATACACTAAATTGTGCAAACCACTGTGGTCGGGGGCCCCCTTAAAAATAAGGTCATTAATAGCTGTAATATTCCTAAGATCTCCCAACTGAATAGTAGGATCTAGGGATGGGACGAATTCACAATTTCTTTGAATCCGAATCCGAATCCCAATCTAAAAGCTTCTCGAATATCTCGGACCTTTCGAATCACGAATCTAACGAATCCTGCACATAAGAATTGTGTGATCTGTGGTATAATTGCCCGCAGTATAGGTACCCAGGCATAGGTACCCACAGTATAGCTAGCTAGGTATAAGTGCCTTCAATATAGGCAGATTTCAGTATAGGTAGCATGGTATAGGAGCCTTCAGTATAGGTAGCATGGTATATGGGCCTTCAGTATAGGTAGCAGGGTATAGGGGCCTTCAGTATAGGCAGCAGGGTATAGGGGCCTTCAGTATAGGCAGCAAGGTATAGGGGCCTTCAGTATAGGTAGCAAAGTATATGTGCCTTCAGTATAGGTAGCAGGGTATATGTGCCTTCAGTATAGGTAGCAAGGTACATGTGCCTTCAGTATAGGTAGCAAAGTACATGTGCCTTCAGTATAGGTAGCACGGTATATGTGCCTTCAGTATAGGTAGCAGGGTATATGTGCCTTCAGTATACGTAGCAAGGTACATGTGCCTTCAGTATAGGTAGCAAGGTATATGTGCCTTCAGTATAAGTAGCATGGTATATGGGCCTTCAGTATAGGTAGCAAAGTACATGTGCCTTCAGTATAGGTAGCAGGGTATATGTGCCTTCAGTATAGGTAGCAGGGTATATGTGCCTTCAGTATAGGTAGCAAAGTACATGTGCCTTCAGTATAGGTAGCAAAGTACATGTGCCTTCAGTATAGGTAGCAGGGTATAGGGGCCTTCAGTATAGGTAGCAAGGTACATGTGCCTTCAGTATAGGTAGCAAGGTACATGTGCCTTCAGTATAGGTAGCAAGGTACATGTGCCTTCAGTATAGGTAGCAAGGTACATGTGCCTTCAGTATAGGTAGCAAGGTACATGTGCCTTCAGTATAGGTAGCAAGGTACATGTGCCTTCAGTATAGGTAGCAGGGTATATGCGCCTTCAGTATAGGTAGCATGGTATATGGGCCTTCAGTATAGGTAGCAAAGTACATGTGCCTTCAGTATAGGTAGTATGGTATATGGGCCTTCAGTATAGGTAGCAAGGTATATGTGCCTTCAGTATAGGTAGCAAAGTACATGTGCCTTCAGTATAGGTAGCAGGGTACATGTGCCTTCAGTATAGGTAGCAGGGTACATGTGCCTTCAGTATAGGTAGCAGGGTATATGTGCCTTCAGTATAGGTAGCAGGGTACATGTGCCTTCAGTATAGGTAGCAGGGTATATGTGCCTTCAGTATAGGTAGCAGGGTATATGTGCCTTCAGTATAGGTAGCAGGGTATATGTGCCTTCAGTATAGGTAGCAAGGTACATGCGCCTTCAGTATAGGTAGCAAGGTACATGCGCCTTCAGTTACAGTGACCAGATTTTTGTAGGCTCAACCTGGGACCGGGGGAATTGGGGTGGGGGGGGGGCAGCTCCGCGCGCCGCGCCGAAAAAATGTGGTGTCTGCAGCACGCAAAAAAAAATGGGTGTGGACATGACATTCCATGGGCAGAGCTAACCTAATGATGCAACAGCGAGGCATAAGAAAGCAGTGTTTACGCCGTGATGTGGTCAAACGTGGATTCACATCATAGGTGTGCAGAAACTGTGTGATGCTATTTAATAGTATGCCATAACCCCAAAGCATCAAACAGCCAACTATGACCATTAAATAATAAATACAGCAACAGTTACCCCCGACACCAGAAAATAAACGCAATGTGGGCAACATGTCAGCACAAAATAAACGTAATGCGGGCAACATTTCAGCACAAAATAAACGCATTGTGGGCAACATGTCAGCACAAAATAAACGCATTGTGGGCAACATGTCAGTACAAAATAAACGCACTGCGAGCAAACATGTCAGTACAAAATAAACGCACTGCGGGCAAACATGTCAGTACAAAATAAACGCAATGGGGGCAAACATGTCAGCACAAAATAAACGCAATGGGGGCAAACAAGTCAGTACAAAATAAACGCACTGCGGGCAAACATGTCAGTACAAAATAAACGCACTGCGGGCAAACATGTCAGTACAAAATAAACGCACTGCAGGCAAACATGTCAGTACAAAATAAACGCACTGCGGGCAAACATATCAGTACAAGATAAACGCACTGCGGGCAAACATGTCAGTACAAGATAAACGCACTGCGGGCAAACATGTCAGTACAAAATGAACACAATTTGGGCAAACATGTCAGTACAAAATAAACGCACTGTGGGCAAACAAGTCAGTACAAAATGTACACAATGTGGGCAAACACTTCACCTGCAAGAAAAAGCATTTACTCACCTGGCAGAAGACGTCCCCTCACGCAGCCGGCCTCTGGTGCCTCTGCTGTGTGCAGCTCCCCCTGGCCTGGACGATCTTCAATCTCCCGCTCAGCCTCTCACAGGCAGAGCAGGGCTACGGCAAGATGGCGTCCGGAGGCGGAGCCCTGTACTGGAGACACAAAATAGTCTCCAGTACAGGGCTCCGCCTCCGGGCGCCATCTTGCCGTAGCCCTGCTCTGCCTGTGCCTGCCGGAGGACAATGCAGGCTGCTGGAGCGGGGCTGCGGGGAATGAACTAGCGCAGCGTCTAGGAGATGCTGCGGCTAGTTCATTGTACGGTGGCCAGAGTCCTGAGGCCGGGACGTCCAACTGCTAAAAGCGGGACGTTTCCCGGGACCTCATGCAGCCTGGGACAGTGCCCCCCGAAGGCGGGACGCGTCCCTGGTAAAGCGGGACGTATGGTCACCGTACTTCAGTATAGCTAGCAAGGTACATGTGCCTTCAGTATAGGTAGGTAGGTAAAGGGGCCTTCAGTATAGGTAGCAGTGTATAGGGCCTTCAGTATAGGTAGGTAGGTAGATAGAGGGGCTTTTTCAAAGTAGCCCTGTGCTCCCCCAATCCCCTGCAGCCTCCTCCGCTCGCCCCCCTTGCATAAATAAGTACCCACTCACCTTCCCCTTGGAGTGCAGAGCGGCAGACCTCTTCCTTACTTCCCTGTTCCCCCTAGTGGCCGGACCGGCTTTTGCTGATAACGTAATAGTAAAAGCCGGCCACTAGGGGGAACAAGGAAGTCAGTGTGAGGTCTGCCACTCCGCGCTTCGCTCTGGATAGGTAAGAGAATACTTTTTAACTATACGGGGGTGAGCGGAGGAGGCGCGGGGGACAGAGGAAGACGAGGGCGAGTGCCGGATGCGCGGGGACGCAGCTTCGGGATTCGGCGGATTTGGCAAGCAGTAAATGGCGTCGGAATTTGAATCCATGAATCTCGAATATTTCCCAATATTCGAGGGATCCGTGGATTCGCCGGATTCGTCCTCCCCTCCCTAGTAGGATCCCATATTAATTGCAGTCAGTTCAACAAAGTTCCACAACTGGCCCTCAATATTGGGGCAATGTCACCCGGCTTCAGTGTGCAATTCCTCGCTCTAGCTTCCCGTGGTATTGCTCTTTCATACCGCTGCAACGGACATCGCATACTCCAATTCACCAACCAGCGTGAGAGCTCAAATCCCCCTGTCATCTGGCAAGCACATAGAGGAGAGACACCGCCAAACACGTGACCGGCTGAAGCTCCGCCCACCTACACGGTTCAAACCGCCCACTGGTTCTTCGTCAGGGTGTGGCTTTCTTACGCATACCAATCACATTTAAAGCAATTACTGCAAGTCCCGCCCCTCGATCTCAGACTGTGTCCAACAACAGTCCAATCATTCAAGAGGCAGACCACGCCCACCGGCTAACTACACAGCACACCCTGCATGACCAATGCAGCAGAGCGCGCAGGTGAAGGGATGCAAGCATTTCAACTGAAGGAGTTCAATGCAGGCTTTTAATATATATAACCAAGATTACAGCGACAAGGCAGTTTATTTCCCCTCTGTCCGGTCCAACAGTGCAAGGAGGCTTCAAACTCAAATACAAAGTGGGTCAAAATTGTACACTGGGACCTAACCGTGGGCCAACCTCAATGTCTAGAGGCCACCTTACCCCCTAATAAAGTTCTGTGGTGTCTAATGGCCCCCCTCCAACCCCTATACAGTTCCCTGGTGTCTAGTGGCCCCCCTCCAACCCCTATACAGTTCCCTGGTGTCTAGTGGTCTTTTCTCCCTCTCTTATACAGTTTCCTCATGTCTAATGGCCCCCACCCTCCCCTATACAGTTCCCTGGTGTCTAGTGGCCCCTCCCTCCACTATACAGTTCCCTGGTGTCTAGTGGCCCCTCCCTCCCCTATACAGTTCCCTGGTGTCTAGTGGCCCCCACCCTCCCCTATACAGTTCCCTGGTGTCTAGTGGTCCTCCCTCCCCTATACAATTCCCTGTTATCTAGTAGCCCCTCCCTCCCCTATATAGTTCCCTGGTGTGTAGTGGCCCCTCCCTCTCCTATACAGTTCCCTGGTGTCTAGTGCTCCCCTCCCTCCCCTATACAGTTCCCTGGTGTCTAGTGGCCCCCACTTTCCCCTATACAGTTCCCTGGTGTCTAGTGGCCCCCTCCCTCCCCTATACAGTTCCCTGGTGTCTAGTGACCCCCACCCTCCCCTATACAGTTCCCTGGTGTCTAGTGGCCCCCACCCTCCCCTATACAGTTCCCTGGTGTCTAGTGGCCCCCTCCCTCCCCTATACAGTTCCCTGGTGTAACATGGAAGGGAAATCATGTGACATCCGGGCTCAGGTGTGGCTCCGCCCCCTGGGGGGAGGGGGGTACATGGAGGAGGCAGCCAGGATCCATTGCTACTGCTAAGCCTTCTGCAACCAGTATAGCCAATATCCCCTGACCACCCCTTCCCCCACACACTCACACTATTCATACCTTGAGACATAGAATGGTCCAGCGTGGGGGGAGGAGAAAGTAGGAGAGAGGGTCTCCTACTATATGCTGGTCGCTGCAGCCATGGCCTGGGTCATATCTTGACATAGCACAGGCTGGAGAATAGGGTATTTAACATAAGTGACTGCACAGCAGTTCCTCCTGATATATTGTGGTGATCACTGCAGCCATGGCCTGGGTCATATTAGGACAGGCTGCTGATTGGGAAATTCTTATTTTATTTATAATGGCTTTTTTTTTACACATGTGCACATCTCTTTATAGAGGGTTGTGTCTCTCCTGCGTTAAGCTTGGTACATACAATACAATTTCCAGTCAGGTTGATGGGTCAAATAGATAATTTTCAACAGGTCCAATCTGTTTTCTGATCGATTTGCATAGAAGTGATCAAAAGATCGATCACAAAAACGATCGGAAATCCAATTGGATCTGGTGGAAAATATCGACCCATTGATCTGATAGGAAATTGCATGGTAAGTACCTAGCATTAGAAAGACAGGGATAAAACAGACCGAGAGCCAAATATAGTGTAGTATTTTAGAAAAATTGGGAATATGGTAAATTTAAAGGTTATACTCACAAGTCAGGGTTACCACACAGGCAACCGGTGGGGAGAATTGTAACCTGACCCCACTCAGGTCTAAAAAGTCGCTCTCTATAGATCAGAAAAATGGGGATACACCCCTCCACCAAGGGTGGACTAAGATATTGAATAGCGGAAGTAATAGAGGCGCCAAAAAAGTATAAAATAAGTTAAAAACCGTCTAAAAGGAGGGAAATGGGTGGATTCACCTCCCCCAAATGTACAAATGACAAGGCTAATATAGCCGTAAGATTTTATAATTCTATTTATTAACACAATTCTCCAATAGTGAAGCAACGCGTTTCACGAGCCAACATCCCGCTTCATCAGGCTGTCGGTCAGTCTGTAGCCAGAGCGCCTCTATCTACCTAGCATTAGTCAGTCTGCAGTGCTGTGTAATCTCATTACAGAAGCACACCTGATAAGCAGGGCTGTACAAACCTAATGAGGTGTCTGATGCTCCCCCTGCTGGACACAGTCATATTTACATTCATGAGTCATGCTTCTTGTTTATCAGCTTTATAATTTTAATAAACTTATTTATTGTAAAATGAACCTAGAACATAAGAAAAAGATAAATGAATAATGATGTGACATGTTTGTTATCACAGGCAGCTCATCACTGGAAGATATACAGAGTACAGAGATTATTATCAGTGACAGATATACAGATACAGCTATAATCATGTGACAATAAATGAGGATTTCAGGATATAATGATTCAGGACAGAAACCAGGAATTGTCCCTGGAAATCACAGACAGCTAGTAATTACTGGCAGGACAATCAGCCAATCACAGTCCTCTCCCTGTGATGTCACCAGTGGGCGGAGCTCTCACACCCCCTGACTCCCCCCACATATCTTTATACAACCTCTCCATACATATAACCCAGCATGGAGGGGCTCAGTGAAGGTGGCAGTGAAGGTGTGGAGGTGTCTGATGGGGTCACACAGGGCATAAAAGGAGATCTGCCCGGCCTCATAATCCAGACATATCCTGACTCTATCACTGGGGATCCCATCAGGTAACCGGATCACTTCATTGTCATGTATCACAGAGTACCGATTAGCCAAATCCTTGCACAAACCCCAGGACTTGTTATTATCTCCAATCAGTGACTGATCTCCCCTCCTGGCCATACTGGGGTAACACATCCCGACTCTACACCTATGTGACCCCCCAACATCCACTTCCCAGTAATGTCTCCCTGAGGAGAAACTCCGGCTGCTCAACACCTGAGGACTCTGAAATCTCTCTGGTGTTTCTGGGCGGTTCTGCTCTATATGTGACCAGGATGCAGTTTTCCTGTCATCTGATATCTGTAGCCTATTACCAGCTGTGGTTACATCCAGTAATATGTCTGCAGGCTGTACAGAGATCCCCCCAGTTACCCCAGACATGATATCAGCCAGTCCTGTGTGTAATGTGTGTGAGATGCCGGCCACATCCAGATCCCCTCCATCATGGAGCTGCTTATCATGTCTGTCCTCCGTGTCACACAAGTCACCTGTGTCTGATTCCTGTAAGACAGTCAGTGGATCAGTCATGTTACACAGCTCCTCAATGTGACGCATCTTCCAGGACAGCTCCTCCTTCTTTATCTCCAGCTGTCTGATGATGTCATCATAGGATTGTGATGTCTTCTCTGCCTGTCTCATGATGTCACTCAGGACTCTCTTCTCCAGCTCCTCCAGCCGTCTCCTGAGGTCTCTAAACAGGGCAGTGACTCTCTCTGTCTCACCATCTGCTTTTTCTTGTGCTTTTCTCCTGCGTTCCTCCAGACTCTGGACTCTTTTCTCAGCCTCCTCTGTCTCTGCCATCAGTGTCTGCAGATCATTCCTCAGCTTCTTCTTCTTCTTCTCAGAGGCCTCCTGTAGTGTCTCCACCTGGTGTCCCCGATGTTCTCCATCCAGTCTGCAGGACACACAGACACAGGAGGCATCCTCAGTGCAGTAATACTCCAGGATCTTCTTATGGACGGAGCATTTCCTGGTCTCCGGGGAGGTGGTGGGGGCACATAAGACGTGTTCTGGGGCCTTGCTGTGGACTCTCAGGTGATTATCACACATAGAAGCGTCACACTGCAGACAGGACATAACAGCAGGTACAGGAGAATGGATACAGTAAGTACAATGGACTCCGGCCTCCTCCTGATCTGGCTGAGTAGTCAGGAAACGCTCTGCTATGTTCCTCAGAGCAATGTTCCTGTGTAATCCAGGCCGCTCCTTGTACTTCTCTCTACATTCAGGACAGGAATAACCTGCAGACCCCTCCTGTGAGTCCAGCACACGATCAATACAGACCCGGCAGAAGTTGTGACCACATCTCAGGCTTACAGGATCTGTATAAATGGCCAGACAGACGGGACACTCCAGCTCCTCGCTCAGATCAGCAGACGCCATCGCTGGCAGCAAGAGAGGAAATGAAAGTGAAAGTCTCTGATTCTCGGAATCCAGAACAACCAGTTACTTATTATTTGCCTGGGGGAGGGGCAATGGCAACGCTAAATTTTTTTATTTTTTATGGGCAGCTCAGAGACATACTGGATTACATTCCCACCGTACAGCACTAGCTTCCTGGTCTAAACTGGAACCCAGTCTGCATGGAGTTTGCATATTGCCTACTATAATAAGGAATATTACACTTTGAGCCCTTCTCTGTGATCATCAGTAACATGACTATACACTGTGCCTATGACTATGGTAGGATTAGATTGTGAGCTCCTCTGGGGACAGTCAGTGACATGACTATGTACTCTGTAATGTGCTGCAGGAGATGTCAGTGCTATATAAATACATAATAACATGGTAGGACATTAGACTATGACTATGGTAGGATTAGATTGTGAGCTCCTCTGGGGACATTCAGTGACATGACTATGTACTCTGTAATGTGCTGCAGAAGATGTCAGTGCTATATAAATACATAATAATAATATGGTAGGACATTACACTATGACTATGGTAGGATTAGAGTGTGAGCTCCTCTGAGGACAGTCAGTGACATGACTATGTACTCTGTAATGAGCTGCAGGAGATGTCAGTGCTATATAAATACATAATAATAATATGGAAGGATATTAGACTATGACTATGGTAGGATTAGATTGTGAGCTCCTCTGAGGACAGTCAGTGACATGACTATGTACTCTGTAATGTGCTGCAGAAGATGTCAGTGCTATATAAATACATAATAATAATATGGGAGGACATTAGACTATGACTATGGTAGGGATTAGAGTGTGAGCTCCTCTGAGGACAGTCCGTGACATGACTATGTACTCTGTACAGTGCTGCAGAAGATGTCAGTGCTATATAAATACATAATAATAATAATAATAATAATAATATGGTAGGACATTAGGCTATGACTATGGTAGGATTAGATTGTGAGCTCCTCTGAGGACAGTCAGTCACATTACTATATACTCTGTAATGTGCTGCAGAAGATGTCAGTGCTGTATAAATACATAATAATAATAATATGGTAGGACATTAGACTATGACTATGGTAGGATTAGAGTATGATCTCCTCTGAGGACAGTCAGTGACATGACTATGTACTCTGTAATGTGCTGCAGAAGATGTCAGTGCTATATAAATACATAATAATAATAATATGATAGGACATTAGACTAGGACTATGGTAGGATTAAATTGTAAGCTCCTCTGAGGACAGTCAGTGACATGACTATGTACTCTGTAAAGTGCTGCAGGAGATGTCAGTGCTATATAAATACATAATAACATGGTAGGACATTAGACTATGACTATGGTAGGATTAGATTGTGAGCTCCTCTGGGGACAGTCAGTGACATGACTATGTACTCTGTAATGTGCTGCAGAAGATGTCAGTGCTATATAAATACATAATAATAATATGGTAGGACATTACACTATGACTATGGTAGGATTAGAGTGTGAGCTCCTCTGAGGACAGTCAGTGACATGACTATGTACTCTGTAATGAGCTGCAGGAGATGTCAGTGCTATATAAATACATAATAATAATATGGAAGGATATTAGACTATGACTATGGTAGGATTAGATTGTGAGCTCCTCTGAGGACAGTCAGTGACATGACTATGTACTCTGTAATGTGCTGCAGAAGATGTCAGTGCTATATAAATACATAATAATAATATGGGAGGACATTAGACTATGACTATGGTAGGGATTAGAGTGTGAGCTCCTCTGAGGACAGTCCGTGACATGACTATGTACTCTGTACAGTGCTGCAGAAGATGTCAGTGCTATATAAATACATAATAATAATAATAATAATAATAATAATAATATGGTAGGACATTAGGCTATGACTATGGTAGGATTAGATTGTGAGCTCCTCTGAGGACAGTCAGTCACATTACTATATACTCTGTAATGTGCTGCAGAAGATGTCAGTGCTGTATAAATACATAATAATAATAATATGGTAGGACATTAGACTATGACTATGGTAGGATTAGAGTATGATCTCCTCTGAGGACAGTCAGTGACATGACTACGTACTCTGTAATGTGCTGCAGAAGATGTCAGTGCTATATAAATACATAATAATAATAATATGATAGGACATTAGACTAGGACTATGGTAGGATTAGATTGTAAGCTCCTCTGAGGACAGTCAGTGACATGACTATGTACTCTGTAAAGTGCTGCAGGAGATGTCAGTGCTATATAAATACATAATAATAACATGGTAGGACATTAGACTGTGACTATGGTGGGATTAGACTGTGAGCTCCTCTGAGGACAGTCAGTGACATGACTATGTACTCTGTAATGTGCTGCAGCAGGTGTCGTGCTATATAAATACATAACAATAATATGGTAGGACATTAGACTATGACTATGGTAGGATTAGAGTGTGAGCTCCTCTGAGGACAGTCAGTGACATGGCTATGTACTCTGTAATGTGCTGCAGAAGATGTCAGTGCTATATAAATACATAATAATAATAATATGGTAGGACATTAGACTATGACTATGGTAGGATTAGATTGTGAGCTCCTCTGGGGACAGTCAGTGACATGACTATGTACTCTGTAATGAGCTGCAGGAGATGTCAGTGCTATATAAATACATAATAATAATATGGAAGGATATTAGACTATGACTATGGTAGGATTAGATTGTGAGCTCCTCTGAGGACAGTCAGTGACATGACTATGTACTCTGTAATGTGCTGCAGAAGATGTCAGTGCTATATAAATACATAATAATAATATGGGAGGACATTAGACTATGACTATGGTAGGGATTAGAGTGTGAGCTCCTCTGAGGACAGTCCGTGACATGACTATGTACTCTGTACAGTGCTGCAGAAGATGTCAGTGCTATATAAATACATAATAATAATAATAATAATATGGTAGGACATTAGGCTATGACTATGGTAGGATTAGATTGTGAGCTCCTCTGAGGACAGTCAGTCACATTACTATATACTCTGTAATGTGCTGCAGAAGATGTCAGTGCTGTATAAATACATAATAATAATAATATGGTAGGACATTAGACTATGACTATGGTAGGATTAGAGTATGATCTCCTCTGAGGACAGTCAGTGACATGACTATGTACTCTGTAATGTGCTGCAGAAGATGTCAGTGCTATATAAATACATAATAATAATATAATATGGTAGGACATTAGACTAGGACTATGGTAGGATTAGATTGTGAGCTCCTCTGAGGACAGTCAGTGACATGACTATGTACTCTGTAATGTGCTGCAGAAGATGTCAGTGCTGTATAAATACATAATAATAATATGGTAGGACATTAGGCTATGACTATGGTAGGATTAGATTGTGAGCTCCTCTGAGGACAGGCAGTGACATGACTATGTACTCTGTACAGTGTTGCAGGAGATGTCAGTGCTATATAAATACATAATAATAATATGGTAGGACATTAGACTATGACTATGGTAGGATTAGAGTGTGAGCTCCTCTGAGGACAGTCAGTGACATGACTATGTACTCTGTAATGTGCTGCAGAAGATTTCAGTGCTATATAAATACATAATAATAATAATAATAATTATAATAATAATAATATGGTAGGACATTAGGCTATGACTATGGTAGGATTAGATTGTGAGCTTCTCTGAGGACAGTCAGTGACATGACTATGTACTCTGTAATGTGCTGCAGAAGATGTCAGTGCTATATAAATACATAATAATAATAATAATAATTATAATAATAATAATATGGTAGGACATTAGGCTATGACTATGGTAGGATTAGATTGTGAGCTTCTCTGAGGACAGTCAGTGACATGACTATGTACTCTGTAATGTGCTGCAGAAGATGTCAGTGCTATATATATACATAATAATAATAATATGGTAGGACATTAGACTAGGACTATGGTAGGATTAGATTGTGAGCTGCTCTGAGGACAGTCAGTGACATGACTATGTACTCTGTAATGTGCTGCAGAAGATGTCAGTGCTATATAAATACATAATAATAATAATAATAATATGGTAGGACATTAGACTAGGACTATGGTAGGATTAGATTGTGAGCTCCTCTGAGGACAGTCAGTGACATGACTATATACTCTGTAATGTGCTGCAGAAGATGTCAGTGCTGTATAAATACATAATAATAATATGGTAGGACATTACACTATGACTATGGTAGGATTAGAGTGTGAGCTCCTCTGAGGACCGTCAGTGACATGACTATATACTCTGTAATGTGCTGCAGAAGATGTCAGTGCTGTATAAATACATAATAATAATATGGTAGGACATTACACTATGACTATGGTAGGATTAGAGTATGAGCTCCTCTGAGGACAGTCAGTGACATGACTATGTACTCTGTAAAGTGCTGCAGAAGATGTCAGTCAATCATGTGACATCCGGGCTCAGGTGTGGCTCCGCCCCCTGGGGGGAGGGGGGTACATGGAGGAGACAGCCAGGGTCCACTGCTAAGCCTTCAGGATCCCCAGAGCAGGGCGTAGCTTAGGTGAAAGGGGGCATGACCTTGGGCTGGCCCAGAGGTGATCAAGCCTGGAATCCATAGGTTCAGAAGGTGTCGATAAAAGGTGGAGTATCCTGGGCGGCCAGAATGCAAGATAAGCAGGAGGAGACAGGAAACAGCCTCTTTCAGGACAGGAGCAAAGTAGTAGCAAGATGGATGAAACCTACTACGCAGGAGCAATGGCTGGTAAGTGATTGTTTACTTTGCTACTACAGTAGAATCCCTTTATGTTAAACTTCAAGGGACCTGGACAATGAATGTACTAGCAGAAGTTACTTTACCAGAATTGGCCATACATGGTACGTTCATACGGCCTCATGGCCAGGACCTGAGGACTGGGTTTACTACACCAGAGGCTTCCTTTATCAGAGTTTACTATATGGAGATTCTACTGTATTTAGCCTATCTTTAGCTAGCTTTATTTTGTACCTTTTACTAAAATCACTTCCCAGTATAGCAAGGAGAGGTGAGATGGGTGTATTGGGGGAAGTGCAGCCATATGTCCTGTCTGTATAGAACAAAAGACACTCAGCAGGCAGAAGAATCAAGGGAGTTATACAGAGCAGGACCCTCCAGCAAAACGTTTCAATCACTACATAAAGTGATTAGCGTTTAGTTTATGTTAAAGGGAACCTTAAGTCTTAGAAAAACACCTGGAGAGGGTGTGTATAGCTTCTACCAATCACAAGCAGCCCTGCACATTCCACACATTCCAGCTTTAGCCTGACTGTGCCGACAGAAGGAAACAGATTAGATCATATAACAGAGATAACACAGCCACTGTGCAATTAGGAAGGACTGCAGTAAGCCAGAGCACATTAGGACAGGCAAAGGAACTTATAGGATAGAAGAACTAAGGCTGAAAAGTTTGTTACAGAGTCTCTTTAATAGCCAGGAGAGCAGTCAATTCTATGTTAGCACAGGGGGAGTTTAGTGAAAGCATCCCCCCTCCCCCTCATGTAAGATTACAAATGGGTCTAGTGCAAACAATATTATAGAAGTAACAGTCCTCCAGCTGCACAAACAATAATAGGAGGTGATGTGAAGGGGAATTTGTTACATGCAGAATTTCAATACTCTTTTACAAAGTATTACTAATGCAAATTGTCAGTGCTACTCGCCCCTTAATCTAAACTAGGATGGCAGCAGGGGTTGCAAACTGTCCTACTGCAGTCCCCATATGTAACCTCCCGGCTCACCTCCAAACAACATATATAGCCAGTTTATGTAGGAAATAGGGGGCTGATCATCTGTTTGCCAACAAGTTATCCTAAATATGTCAGGCAAGTTTGTGAATGGTGTACACGAGTTTCTGCAATTTGTCTCTCTACAAATGCATTTTAGCATGATGCTGCAGACCCAGTACTTTGGGGGAGGGGTCCCAGGTGCATGGAGTTTGTATGACCTCCCCATGTTTAGAACCTTATGGGAGTGACATGGTAGCTAATGGAAAGCAATCTCACCTTGCAGTGAGAGATCCTAGGCTTACATTGGGCAATAGCACTATCCCCTCCCCTCCATGTCCAAATGTTAAGAGAAATCTTTGGTTTATTAAGGCAATGACAGAATAGATCAACATATATTCCACTTAGTATCAGGACAGCGGGGGGGGGGGGGGGGGGGGTTTGAATAAAATGTTCGTATTGATATATTGTGACTCAATTGAGTTTTATATTTTCGAGGGAGGTAAGTCCACCTGAACATCCCCCTCTTTTAGACGGTTTTTAAACGTTTTTATTCTACTCTGGCGCCTCTGTACACCAAGCCTTGCTGAAATCTTGAGTCCACCCTCGGTGGAGGGGTGCTACCCCATTTCCTATCTACAGAGAGCGACATCTTAATAACCTGAGTGGGGTCAGGTTCTAATACTCCCCACCTGCACGTGAAGTGGTTGCCTATGGGTAACCCATGTTTGTGAGTATATCTAAATATTTTGCTTTTAACCACAACCAACTTAACAATACTACACCATATCGGGCTCTCGATTTCTGTTTGTTCTTCCAAGCATATTCCAAGCTTTCAGGAACGTTGTCAAGCACAGGGTGGGGGAGGCGGCATATGGTCAGCAATTTGGTTGTGCTTAAGCCAGGCATCACCTCCCCCCCCCCCCCCTCCCTTCCTGCTAGGACAATGGGACTGTAATAACAGACAAAGTGAAATAATAATAACAAAAATAAATAAATAACAAAAATTGATATTCAGATAGCCCGACCAATTACCATGGTCCAGGGAAAAAACACTGGGGGGTAGCAGGACCAGTTGGAGAATGTAAAACTGAGATAAAATAATGCAGTAAAAATGGTTTTCGTTAGGGCCAATGTTCAGTACTTAGTGCAATGCTGCAGACACTGTACCCAGCGCAGTAGGAGGATATTTCATGATTGCTGTTGCTATACACATTAAAGCCAAAAGGGATTGTTGTACTTAATGGGTCAGTATATTTAGCTGGCTATTCAGGCTACTTTACTGGATACTGGAGTCGTTAAAGAGAAACTCCAACCAAGAATTGAACTTTATCCCAATCAGTAGCTGATACCCCCTTTTACATGAGAAATAGAATGCTTTTCACAAACAGACCATCAGGGGGCGCTGTATGGCTGATTTTGTGCTGAAACCCCTCCCACAAGAAGCTCTGAATACCGCGGTACTCTGGGCAAACTGCCACAGTGTAACAATGTTCACAGACAGGAAATGGCTGTTTACAGCTGTCTAACAGCCAGAACAGCTAGAAACAGCTACTAACTTGCCCACATGTCAGAATGTGAATCTGGGAGAGGAAAGATTTTACAATGGGCAAACACTGACTAAATCATTTATACATAATTATTGTAAAAATGAAGCACTTTTTTTATTACATTATTTTCACTGGAGTTCCTCTTTAAGCTTACGAATCTTTCCTCTAGGCACCCAAACTCACTGTGCCTAGGACACAATGGCCTCAATTCACTAAGCTTTATCAAACACTTTATCAAACATTTCATAATTTACCTCATGGGTAAAATCTAATTTTGAATTCACTAAGGTGTTATAGATTTATTGAATGTTTTATCGATAAAATTGTCAATTAATCTATAACACCTTAGTGAATTCAAAATGAGATTTTACCCATGAGGTAAATTATGAAATGTTTGATAAAGTGTTTGATAAAGCTTAGTGAATTGAGGCCATTATGTAAATATACCCTAGGCATGCTATGAGATGGCCTTTGTAGGGATTTAGCACTATTACTACAAAGTCCCCTATATAATCGGAGTATGACACTATGTATGTGCCCAATTAGATATCTATTTCAATGTAACCATAGGAGATTTTATATGAAGGCCTTTGTAATGAGTGGCACAATGATAACCTATTCCCCCATATTATACTAGGGGAGTATTACAGGTGATGACCTCACACCCTGCACATTATATTATATGCTGGTACACATTGGAGTATATATCTGCGACAAATGACATGGCCAAGCAATGTGATTATCCCCAACATTCATTACAAATAAAGCACAGTTAGGCAGAGACCTCATTATGACCTCTTGTTTTCCCGCCTGTAGCTCACAGCCCAGGAGAGGGCATAGACAATAATCCCCAGGGTTGCCAACCCAATTTCGCATTTTTCCTGGACAAAATGGTCAAAAAATCTGGACACCCCAAATTTTGGACGGACAGGGGGCGGAGTCATGGGCGGAGTCAGTAGCGGGCTTTTTAGGGAACTTTTTGAAAATTTCGGGAGGAAAGAAACATAGCTGAAGCAGGAGATTGCTGCGTAGGGCTCATGTGAAGCAGCCCTCTTGAACGGAGAAGAATTTTTTCCCATAAATATGGTAGGACATGAGACTATGACTATGGTAGGATTAGAGTGTAAGCTCCTCTGAGGACAGTCAGTGACATGACTATGTACTCTGTAATATGCTGCAGGAGATGTCAGTGCTATATAAATACATAATAATAATATGGTAGGACATTAAACTATGACTGTGGTAGGATTAGATTGTGAGCTCCTCTGGGGACAGACAGTGACATGACTATGTACTCTGTAAAGTGCTGCAGAAGATGTCAGTGCTATATAAATACATACTAATAATATGGTAGGACATTAGACTATGACTATGGTGGGAATTAAATTGTGAGCTCCTCTCAGTGTCGTTAGCCACAAGAGCACGATAAAGGAGGCGCACACAGCCAGGAGTGAAAGCAGCACAACCGAGTGGGCTGAGGGGACACCGAGGGCTGTCATTGACTGTGGAGAGGCTGGAAGAAGCCCCAAGTAAGTAAAACATAATTCCCTCACTTTAGGTTTCCTTTAAATTACAACTGCCCTAGTAAGGTAAATGAAGGCTGCCATATTTATTCCCTTTTAAACAATACCAGTTGCCTGGCTGCCCTGGCGAGCTCTTTGGCTGCAGTAGTGTCTGACTGCTTTTGCTGCATGCTTGTTTCAGCTGTGTGATTAAAACATCTGATCTGATTGCTTGTTCAGGGTCTATGGCTAGAAGTATTAGGGGCAGAGGATCAGCAGAACAGCCTGGCAACCTGCATTGTTTAAAAGGATTTAAATTTAGGAACCTCTATTTCCCTCTTTGTTCACAGCTCAAAACACTCACTTTTATGGCATCCATTACAGTCAGGGATAACAGCAGCATTTACATTTGCACAATATATTAAGATATGACCTGCCTTTATGTGTTGACCCTTAACTTGGTCACTGTGACTGTAGAGAGGAGGTGGGCTGTGTGTAGAAGACCATGGAGGACATATGGCAGCTGCTGGGCTGACAGTGATTGAGGTAGGGGACTCAGGCTGAAGAATCGGGGGTGGGGACACATAAGTGACAGGAGGCAGGCTAGCTTGGAATGCTTTGTAGTTCAGATAGAGCCGCGGGCCCCCCTCTCTCACACACAGACACAGAGTGACTCACAGTCAGTGTGCTGGTCGGCTGTTTGTCTCCCTGGTGGTCCCTCCTGGAAGCGGCTGCTGGGCTCCAATCAGTCTGTGGACTCAGGCTGCCTGCTCCTGCTCGGCTGCTTGCTATCTCAGCTGGTGGCTGGCTGTGGCGCTGCGACCTCAGCTCCGACCAGCCATGACACTCACTGTCCTCCTCCTCCTCGCTCGCTGGGCTGGGTGGGCTGGCTGCCTGCTCCTGCTCGGCTGCTGGTTGCCTGTGGCGTTACGACCTCAGCTCCGACCAGCCGTGACACTCACAGTCCTCCTCTTCGCTCGCTGCCTGGGCTGGGTGGGCTGGCTGCCTGCATCTCTATTATTGGGCAGCGAGTGGCGCCTGCGCCAAAAAAAGTTCTCTGATTGGAAGGGAGGGACCCAGTGAGGAGAGGGGAGGCTGAGGGAGGGGGAAAATAGAGTGTGCATAGCGCATGGCGCATGCGCAGAATACATTTGCACATTTAATGCGTTTTGGACGGACGACTACACTTGAAATACGGGCAGTACGGACAGCTGTATTTTAAGTGCTTTTGTACGGGCAGTCCGTCTTTTTACGGACGCTTGGCAACCCTGATAATCCCTAAAGAGTGAATTCACAAAATGGACTGGTTTTACTTCAGTGCAGCCACCCTTGGCCTGAGTTAAGGGCACGGGTAACACATGTGTTGTTGAGGGGTCCCTGGGGTCCCCCGCTGAGGGATACATACTTTATCACCAAAATTACAGGAGGATTGCATCATATTACATTCAATACATCTTGTTGGGCCTTTACATCGGGGATTCCCAGCCTTGTCCTCAGGTGCCGCCGGCGGTGCATGTTTTGTGAAAAACCACATTCACAGGTGAGGTGATTAGCGTCTCAGCAGAGCTGATTGACTACCTCTGTGGAATTCTGCGGGACAGGCGCCTTGGTGGTGCTTGGGGACAGGGTTGGGAAGCCCTGCTTTACATACATTTCACCAATTGTATTTCATGAAGTTATCATATCCTAACAAATATTACCAATTTGGGTATTTATCAATTAAAGACGTTGAAGTTTACAAACAAAAGCCCCGGTGGCAGATTCTGAAGAATAAGGGAACATAATTCCTGACGTAGTATGGGTTAGTAGTCAGAACTTATATCAGACATCAATACTTTGGGGAGCCCACAGTACATAAGCTATATATATATATACATATTATATATTAGGGGAGGCTAGGACAGCTGGATAGTCCATAAGACCGTTTACCAAAGGATTTTGCAAGAAAAAAAAAAAAGTGGTGAGGAAAATCTTGGGAAACCTAGCATTATATTGTGCGCATGCAGTAATGGCAATTACACTACAGCACATGCGTAATGACGTCTGCCCCGGGTGCAGCCTCTGGGTAATGGGCTGGGACCAGCAGGTTTCTTACAACATGTTTCTTACAACATAAAATTTGATGGACATGTCTATGCACCCCCAGACATCTTAATGTTACACATCAGGGGTAACAACCTGGGCAAGCTCCCCATGGACAGATTAATTGGGAATTTAAAAAAGCGTTCCTTTTAAGAGTACCAGATATGTTCCCTGAACTGGTACTGGTGGATTTTAGCCGGTAATGGTCCCGGGGTTGTGCGGGAGCCCCAGAATCGTTTATGCAAAGTTAAACAGGTCATGATGGCAGGTAAAACAAACCCATGGAAAGGTTTGTGCCATCCAACGTAAATGGTCAAGGATATCCGCCGATTTTCAAACATATATCAGTCAGTTCAACGAGGTGAAAAACAAGGCCAATGTGAAGGCTTAATGCCAGCAGTATTATGTACCCACAACCGTTCTGTTAAACAATAGAAAGAGGGTAAAAGAAAACAAAAACTTATCAAGGTTTGTATGTGGCCTGGGAGGCCTCGCGGTGCAGCATAAACTCCTGGAAGGGTTCCCGGGTCATTTCAGGAATGACGGGGTACACCTCAATGATCTGGGTAATGACGTCTTCCTAATTGGCATAGGGGAAGCGTTGGAAGCCGCGCTCTTCATGTTGGCGGGCATTCGAGCTTGACAGGAAAGGTCCTTGGCAATGCCGTTCCTTATTGTTCCAATAAGATCAACGGTGGATATCCCGACTCATCTTTAAATATGTACCCACTGTGCTTGTTTAAGAAACAGGACGGCTAGTGGCTGGTACGGCGGTTGTGTAAAGCGGAGGACCTGTAGAGCGCGTGCTTATATGATTATGATTATCCAAAATATGAATGTACTATGTATCACAGTGTTTTGGAAAAATAAAAAATGTTAATGAAGCTGTGGCCTTTTACGCCAATGGAGTGTCACAGCGTCTTGTTAGGGTGAAGGGTGGGGTTGCCTCATTGGGCCATGCCCGGGTCATGTTGGTAAAAACAGTGGGGGACGAATCCCAGATAACAGGCTGGCGTAGGGTAAGTGATAAACACAGCTTGAGCAAAGACGCAGAAAGAAGCTTATCTATTCTACGATGTTCTTCAGCTCACTACTGTAAGACCAGCTTAGGTGTTGGTGTATTCCCGCCTGTGCACATAGAACTGATCCACAAAGATTTGTTAATTGCTCTGCGGACAAGTCACTGCGCAGATGCGGACAGGGAAAACATCCTCTGGTCAGTAAACAACAAAGAAAACAAAAGTACAGGGGGCCAGGGTGGTGCAGCTTTTTGGACAATAAAGACGTAAATGCCCAAGCAAACTGGCTGTGCAGCATAGGCGGGGGGGGGGCGGGGGTGGGATGGATGGATGGAGCTGGTGGGATTGGGCTGGTGGGGGTGGGGTGGGGCTGGTGCCGGGCTCTTGGCAGAGAACTACAATCATGCATCCCTCTCTGCAGTCCGCCATTAGACAAGGCATTGTAAAGTCAAAATATTTCTATCAAAGTCATTTTACTGAACTTCTTCTAACATACCCATGAATTATAAAATTTAATCAGGTGTCAATCAAAACAGCCAATCAATCGATGACAATGACCCACATGCCACAGCAATGCAGCAATCAATTGTTCCCAGAAAAAAAAAAAAAATCATCATTTATTCTTATCATTGAAAGTATTATTTGCGGGGTTTCTCCTTTTTTTTTTTTAGTATCCCGCATTCTGGGTTTCACAAAATATATATATTGATTTCTTTCAAACAAACCTTTCATCTTGCTACATGCATTTTACACACATCTAGGCTGGGATCAGTAGTCCATGAGGTCTCTTGCCCCCTCCTCAGAAATGTGGGCGTGACCCATACCTTCTCACAGATCCCAGGCAGAAACTCCACTCAAATTTCACAGAATTTAACACTACAAACACATTCCAAGTGACCGACATTCACAAACAGCCTCAATCTTCAGACAAAACATCAGACAAACAGAATATAAAACTTGTACAGACATTTGTATACTGTAAAAACTACACAAACAACAAAACAACAAACAAACAGACAGACAAATAGCAGCTCATAACTTGTGGATTTCTCCTATATCCCCCCTCCTCCTCCTCAGCTGGATACTTCCCCTGGGAGCTCTGGTGATTTAGATTTCAGAGCTCAGAATTCCCAGCTTCACATCTTACACACCACAACGTAACATTCTATGTTCATCAATAAATTCACTTACTCATTTGCCTTCAACTAGGGCAGAATTAATACCCTTAACCATACTTTGTCGCTGTGGACTTCGGGCCCTCTGGGGGCAATGTCGGGCCAGGTGACCTTTCAACCCACATTCAAAGCATGCTCCGCATTCCCTGCGACCTTCAAAATCCTTAGATCTGCGCTTTCGTGGGCGTGTGAAATGCCCATTATCATTCACATAACAACCATTCTCATCACTGCAATCATAAACATTTGTGGCAACTTTCTTCCCCTTCTTTACCTTTTCTTTGATAACACGTTCAGCATGCCGGGCATATTCTAGAAAATCATTCAGTCTGCAAGTTCTATGGTTAACCATATGCTTTGTCACAAACTTGGCCACATCCTCTTTCAAAGCTCTGTGTACAGCAATTTTAAGTTGTTGTTCATATGGGGAATCTACTGTTCGGTCAGCAGGGGGAGCTATGCCACTATGTCTGTTGAAAATCTCCACTACCCTGGCTACTAACTCATCCACTCCCTCCCCATCTCTTTGGGTGATGATGGAGATCTGGCCCCAATCAGGTGACGTCTTATATTTCTCCCTAGCCCTGTCGAGTACAGCATCATATCTTTGAATCAGATCGGCGCTGTCCCAGACCAGAGGTTTAGGGGGAACAGGTGGATCTCCTGTTGGATCTCCTGCATCAAAGGGGTTCCAGGTACCAGCTACCATGTGCCAGTCTGTTTGGAACTTCCCTCTAAGGACCCTCTCACATTCCAACCCGTCTAGGCCGTAGCTGATACGGAGGTTTTTCATATCCCTTATACATGTATCTATGTCTTCACGATGTGAGGGTATGCCCTGTAGAGCTTCCTTTACATCGTTATCTGTCCATGGCCTATAAACTCTCACAGCCTCACCTCCCGCAGGGTTTGGCATCTGAATCATAGGCATAGTAGTTGCCTCACAGGCAGGGGCTGTAGCTCGCAGGTGCACATATGGTGGGGGTAGTGGTGGATACATTTGTGAAACGTGCACCCCTGCCTCCCCCTCTATCTTTTTTTTGCTGGCCCTCGTCAGCACTCCTTCTCTATCTGTCTCTACCTCCAAACCTCCCGTGGCCCCCCCTTCCTCCTCCTGCTTAGTTCCACCTCCCTGTGGGGCCCCATCCTCATCATGTGGGAGGGCCTCAGCCTGGTCTAGGACTGGTATGGCTTGGTCCTGTATTGGGGGAGGGATCTGAGGGTCTTGGCGTGGAGTGCATGTTACCACTTCCAGGTCTTTGTTCTTTTTTCCTAACCAACATGTATTCACCTGTTTCTGCCTCTTATGCGCCTCTTCTAGCCATATTTTAGCTTCTGCTAAACCAAACCGACCTTCTAGCTTCCTGTCACCTTGCGCTTCACATTTAATTTGAGAAACAAGTTTTTTGCACTCCTCAGGGTGAAGGTGTCCTGAAAAACCAAATTTACTCCTCCACAGGCTACAATATTTTACCCAGCTTTTGTTCCTCCTGCGCATGACATGTTCATCATCAGTTGCTTTAATTTTGCCTGTACCTTGCCCCATTCTCAACCTCCCTCGTTCATACACTTATTTTGAGAATTACAATGTCAGCGGTCTCCTCCCTGAGATGGTTTTGTAGAGTTACGTTTCTACCTGGCAGAACTACGTCTCTGCCCGTCGGGAGTTGCAGCGGAGACCGGATTTACTCAGTGTGATGAACCTCTGCATGAGGGTACCCCTGACTAAAATACAGAAACAACCTGTGATCTAGATCCACTCCGATGTTACTGCCTGATACGCAGCTGTATTTTGTCAGAAAGACTTACAATTCCACTGAGGCACACGGTAGCTTAGGAAACTGACCACAGATTGTGTCATGCAAAACAATATAACAACACATCAATACTTATACTCTAAGTGCAGCCCTGTGTACGAGAAGTTGCAGATATAAAAGGTAGTACTTACAATTAAGAAGCTTTCAGGACACCCGAGAACTTTGTTTTAGAATCCTAAGCAGGCGATTTCACCGACCTTGGCTGAAGAAGTCTCACGGTTCGAAATAAACCGTATGTCACAAGGACGTGAGATCTAGTTGTGTTTGGCCACCTTTTTGAAGGGAACGTAGCCTCGGTGGACTTTCACCGGCTTGCTATCAAATTCGCCAGTCGCAAACGCGCTCCTAGGCCTCAACTCTCTGTGACTATAGGTTCCGGTTCGACTTGGACCAGATGTTAAAAGTAAATAATCTTACTCATGAGACATTCTTCAATAGGTGCCAAAAACATAGAAATCTTTATTCACTTGTACAAGGGCTTTTCTCAGCCAGCATATATATATGGATTGTAGCTACACAAATCCTGCTAAGCAAAGAAAAAGCAAGCTCCTCTTGTGCGCAGGGGTATTTAAACCTAATGAATATGATAAAATGTTCCTCCTTTTGGGCAGTTCTTTCTGTTAAAAGTCCAATCAGCATGTCCAGTTCCTCCTTTTAGGTGGGGTTGCTCTTCCTCTGTGTCCCTCATGAATAAGTGAAAGTCAACAGGAAGAAGAAATCTTCTGACATCAGTTCCTTGTCTCATGTCCTTTAAAATCACCCCCACTTTCAGAGAACTGGTTTAGGCTGCTTTTTCCAACTTGTTGCCTCTGTGCCTGGCACACAATGACATTGAGGGGGTGGGGAGGTGTTCTGGAATTTCACTGTGAAGGACATAAGAGACTATGCACAGTAAAAGGTTCAAAAAGCATATATGACATATATTCAGTGATATCGTGATAATTCCTTGGTTAACAATAATCCTTTTACTTAAAGTGTCACTCTAACACAATAATCTAATTCTGTGCATGTGGTCCTTATAGCCACATTAAAGTATAAGAAAAGATATGGAGGATATACATAAAGATTAACAGGTTAATTATAAATTTCCATAATTCTTTCCACAGGAACCTCTTATCTTTATTACATTTAATACTGCATGGCGGCAAAAAGCATTGCTATATCCGCACGCTTTTTGTCCTCATGCAAGGCCTGGGTTGTTGTGTCTCAAAAAGCGTGGCCTTCTCCTCCTGCGCCTCCTCCTGTTCCATCACGTCTGCTGCTGCTGCTGCTGGGTTAGCGTTGCCGGTCCCTGTTTATGGAACCTCTCATCTTTATTACATTTATGACTCCATGGCGGCAAAAAGCATTGCTATATCCGCACGCTTTTTGTCCCCATGCAAGGCCTGGGTTGTTGTGTCTCAAAAAGCGTGGCCTTCTCCTCCTGCGCCTCCTCCTGTTCCATCACGTGTGCTGCTGCTGCTGCTGGGTTAGCGTTGCCGGTCCCTGTTTATTGAACCTCTCATCTGTATTACATTTATGACTGCATGCCGACAAAAAGCATGTTACCTGTGCAAATAAACATGACATTTTCCGCATTTAAAAGACAGTTTTTCCTTTGAAACTTTACAATCAATTTTCTCAAAAACTATAAGCTCTTTTTGCTAAATCTTTTTTTCCTCTTGTACCCACTCCCAAGGTGCACATACCCTGCAAATTTGGGGTATGTAGCATGTAAGAAAGCTTTAGAAAGCACGAAAGTTCGGGTCCCCATTGACTTCCATTATGTTCGGCGTTCGGCGCGAACACCCGAACATCACGGCCATGTTCGGCTAATGTTTGCGAACCCGAACATCCAGGTGTTCGCCCAACACTAGTATACACCCACATGTCCACCACCTCATTTTACGGGGAAAGAGTGTCTCATCGGCTACGGATCCAGGAAACACGACAGCTCTAACCTATCGTTGAGGCCCAAGGGCCCCATAGCCTCCGTACGCAAAATCACACGCGACTCGCGTCGGGTTAATTCCTGGTCTCTGTTACCTCCCCTCCTGGGGTTAGTAACATGTAGGAGGCCCGCGAATTTTAAGCATTTGGCCTTGCCGCTGTGAGTGTCCCTGACGTGCCCAATGAGACGTGGACACCCCTTCCCCGATTTTATGGACTTGAAGTGCTCCCCCACTCTCTCTTTAAGGGGCCTAGTTGTCTTGCCCACATAATAAAACTGACAGGGGCAAAAGATGACATACGAGACAAACTTAGTCTGGCAGGTGATAAAGGCCCTCACCTCCCACTGTACCCCTCCCAGTCTGTAATTTGTGCCCTCAAACATCTGCGGACAGTATTTACACTTGCCGCATTTATGGTTACCCTTGGGGCGTCGATTTGTTAGCCAATTTGATGGAGTGGTAGAGCGATATTCACTGCGTATCAGAATGTCACTTAAAGTGGGAGCTCTCCTGTATGCTACCCGTGGGGGCTCAGGGAAAACTCTCTGCAAGTCAGGGTCCCTTGTTATAAGAGACCAATTTTTCTTGATAACCTGGAAAATTCTTTTGGTCATGGGAGTGTAGTTGAAGGTAAATGTTATCGATTTGCCTTTATTTGGCTTTAACTGCCTCACCAGGAGAGATGACCTGTCCTTCTCCCCAACCCTCTCCCTGGCTTTCTTGAGGGTGGTCTCATCATAATCCCTCGCCCGTAGGCGTGCTGTGAGCTCCCTCGCCTGTATTTCATATGCGTCTGGGCTAGAGTTATTACGTTTCAGACGTAAATACTGGCCGTATGGCAGGGAGTACTTTACATGCTCTGGGTGAAAGCTATTTCTGTGTAGTAATGAATTGACAGCTGTGGGTTTCCTAAAACCTTCACAGGTCAGACTGGCCCCATCTGGAAAAATCCTCAGGTCCAAAAAGCATACTCCCTGGTCACTGATCTCGGATGTGAACCGCATGTTAACTTTGTTGACATTCAGATGTTGCATAAACTTCTCAAATTTTTCACAACCTCCCTGCCACACGACCAGCACGTCGTCCACATAACGGGCCCACATCTTAATACAGTCCCGGAAGGGGCTGGAGGAGTTGAACACATAGTCCTCCTCCCATGCACCCAGAAAAAGCCCCGCATAGGTACATGCCACAGAGGTCCCCATGGCTGTCCCGGAGGTCTGGTGGTACCACCTTCCATCAAACATGAATGTATTGTGCGTTAGGACCAGGCCCGGCCCTAGACTTTTTGCCGCCTGAGGCAAAATTCAAAAAAATCGCCGCCCCTCCCCCCCCCCAAGCCGTGTGTGTGTGGGGGGCCGCCCGAGCTGGAGGGGATAGCGGGCAGGAAGGGCTTAGCAGGAAGTGACGTCAGTGGAGCGCAGGCTCGGGCTGGAACGAGGAAGAGGTGAGTCCTCCCCGCCCGTTGCCTCTTACAATATAGCTGCAGCCAGCGACCTCACTTCTAAAGCTGGAGGGGAGCGGAGGACGGGGGACCCAGGCGAGGGAGGGGGGGGTCCGATCCCCCTCCCCGCCGCTAGGCCCAATACCCCCTTCCTGCCCGCTATCCCCTCCAGCTCGGGCGGCCCCCCACACACACAGACGGGCGGCTGCCGCCCCTCCAGAAGTGCCGCCTGAGGCAAAAGTTTCACCCCGCCTCATGGGCGGGCCGGCCCTGGTTAGGACATACCTGAGACACTCGCACAGGAAGTCCTTGTAACCGTTGTCCTTATTGGTTCTATCCAAGAACCGACGGACCGCTCTTATGCCATCCTCGTGGGGTATCCGACTGTACAGGCTTTCCACGTCAATCGTGGCTAGCCTATACCCAGGTGGCGACCATGGGGACCTCTGGCTTTCACCCAGAGCATGTAAAGTCCTCCCTGCCATACGGCCAGTATTTACGTCTGAAACGTAATAACTCTAGCCCAGACGCATATGAAATACAGGCGAGGGAGCTCACAGCACGCCTACGGGCGAGGGATTATGATGAGACCACCCTCAAGGAAGCCAGGGAGAGGGTTGGGGAGAAGGACAGGTCATCTCTTCTGGTGAGGCAGTCAAAGCCAAATAAAGGCAAATCGATAACATTTACCTTCGACTACAGTCCCATGACCAAAAGAATTTCCCAGGTTATCAAGAAAAATTGGTCTCTTATAACAAGGGACCCTGACTTGCAGAGAGTTTTCCCTGAGCCCCCACGGGTAGCATACAGGAGAGCTCCCACTTTAAATGACATTCTGATACGCAGTGAATATCGCTCTACCACTCCATCAAATTGGCTAACAAATCGACGCCCCAAGGGTAACCATAAGGCCTCTTGCACACTGCTAGCGATTCCGATTCAGATTCTGCTTTTTAATCAGTTTTTACATCCGATTCAGATTCCGCTTTGCAGTGTACAGGGAGCAAGCTGCAAATCGGAATCTCAATCGGATGTAAAAACTGATTAAAAAGCGGAATCTGAATCGGAATCACTTGCAGTGTGCAAGAGGCCTTAATGCGGCAAGTGTAAATACTGTCCGCAGATGTTTGAGGGCACAAATTACAGACTGGGAGGGGTACAGTGGGAGGTGAGGGCCTTTATCACCTGCCAGACTAAGTTTGTCTCGTATGTCATCTTTTGCCCCTGTCAGTTTTATTATGTGGGCAAGACAACTAGGCCCCTTAAAGAGAGAGTGGGGGAGCACTTCAAGTCCATAAAATCGGGGAAGGGGTGTCCACGTCTCATTGGGCACGTCAGGGACACTCATGGCGGCAAGGCCAAATGCTTAAAATTCGCGGGCCTCCTACATGTTACTAACCCCAGGAGGGGAGGTAACAGAGACCAGGAATTAACCCGACGCGAGTCGCGTGTGATTTTGCGTACGGAGGCAATGGGGCCCTTGGGCCTCAACGATAGGTTAGAGCTGTCGTGTTTCCTGGATCCGTAGCCGATGAGACACTCTTTCCCCGTAAAATGAGGTGGTGGACATGTGGGTGTATACCATGCCCTCCCTCTCACTTTTCTAAAAATCAAAAACCAAACCCCCCCCCCCCCCCCCCCGTCCATCCTTTGGGGCATTGGGCCCCAGTTTTGGAGGTAAATTACATGTCCCTATGATGCTACCCTCATGCGCCTCCTCTCCTGGGTGCCTCCTCTTTCCTCCTGCCTCCCCACTACTTACCTTGGATCACCATGGTGTTTCCTCCTGTTCTGGGGTGGCAGCGGCCCCCTCTGGCACTGAACCTGGGACTAATTATTGTGTTCCTTCCTTTTTGGGTCTCTTTCTTTCTCCTCTCTGCCTCCTTCTCTCTTTCTTTCCCATTTCAACTTCCCTTTGTTGTGTTAGCCTTAGTCTAAGGGGACCATACACCGTTAGTCTAGTTAGATATGACAAGTGGGGATCAGCCGACAGATGAGTGCATTGCAACTTTAAATGGCAGAATGTTGAAAAGCCACCATAGAGTAATTGTTCTCTTTATGCTGGGGTTGGCACGTACCCCCAGAATACGGGTTTTAGGAGGTAGGGCTCCCTTTTAGGATCGCCCTGCTTCCAGCACGCCATCGTGTATTTGCACCATCACCAGAATGATTAGAATCCCTATGGCGCAAGCCCTGTCACCAAACGTTGTTTCATGGCCCCCATATGAGTATTCAACAATTCTCACGGCAGATTAGACGTGATTTTGTCGTTTCCCTTCTTATTCCTTCTCCCCTCCTTTCCATGCCCTCCCCTTCCTTGTCCCCAGGTTTAGCTACATGGAGGTGAATACGTTTATGCCTTTTTTGCTTGTACTGGAGACTTGGCCAAAAAGGCTAAGCATTGATTACCTTATAACGGTTACCAATGGGGTTGTTACAGTCTAATAGTAGAGCCCCTTTTTTAAAGGCTTCCTTTTCCTTCCCCCCAAACTCTAAGTGATTTTAATTGGGTGAATGAGTGTCTTTTCCCTTTTTAATTGTATTAAGAATAAAGAATAGACTTTTTAATAAGAGGCAATTGGAACTAGCCAACCACAGGACTCTATAAAGAGATAGATGCAGGGTATTCGCATTAATCACACATGAATGTGTCACAATATGTATGAGGAATGAAGGAGCTCTTCTCTTATTCACTAATTGTTGCTTTACACTTTACAATGTTATTATAAGGTCTGGTGATCACATCAGTTTTGCACGGAAAATGTATGCATCACAACATTTTTTATTAGTATTTCACTTTATTGAAGTTACAATACGTGGTTTAATCATGCCCTGTCACTCTGTTGTTGTCCGGAGGTGTCTCCCCTCCCATTCACCCCTAACCTCACTCACCAGCACTAGGACCCAATGACGAGCGTGGTGGGCGGGGCCTTCCGACTTCATCACGGAAGCCCATGCACGCCGCCATTGCCCTGGGACTATAGCACGTGAACAAGCGCCACACCGGCGCAAAACGGCTGTTGCGCCGTCCCTACACCCCCTGGTCACACCCCCGCATCCATCCTGAATCGGAATCTGGAACAGGTCAGATCCATCCACTATACATTTTTCCTGTTGTCAAGTTGGATTATGTGTATATACGCCTGCTGAAGGAATTAAAGCTTATGTGAGTTGAGAAGTGGTGCACGGGCTGCTCTGTTTGTTCTCCATTGTATTTTGTGAATCAAGCCCTTAATGGAAGAGGCCTCAAACCTGGTACAGTTGGTCATTGGGTGACTGGGGTTCACATTTTGAAAAGAAGGAGGAGCCACAAACAGCCAATCAGTTTTGTTTCATTTCAGCGAGAAAATGTAAATTATTGGTGCCAAGTACCACAAAGCTCACAAACTTGGTTATATAGTGACTGTGTGTTAGAGTAGGTTCATACTTGTTCTAAAAATGGATACCAATGTTAAAAATAGCGTCTATCTTCATTAAAAGGCTTCTGTGGTTAATTAAAAAAACTAAAACTGACACTTACCTGGGCCTTCTATCGGTTCCCTGTAGCTGTCATGTCCTGCGCTGTCCTCCTACGATCCTCCACTACCGGCCACCGGCACAGAACAATTATTCATCTAATTAGATGAATAATGCTCGCTCCCTCTGGCGTCTCTGGGAGCTTACTGCACAGACACAGGCACAGTATGAGGTTTTCTCGCCTGCGCAGTAAGTTCCCAGAGACGCAGCGGGAGCGAGCACACGCACGGCGGTGGGGAACAAAGGATCGTAGGAGGACGGCGCGGGACATGACAGCTGCAGGGGGTCGATAGAAGGCCCAGGTAAGTGTCCGTTTTAGTTGTTTTAATAATCTACAGAACCCCTTTAAAGAAAACGGATCTGGGGGATTCGTTTTGAAAACCTGAACGGAAAGTCCGGATTTGTCGGGTCTTCACGGACCCCGGATACACGAAAATCAATAGAAAAATGGATCCGGCTCTACGCAGGCAGCTTTGGACACATAAACGGATCTGTTTTCTGTGTCCTAGCCTGTGGGTGAGAGGGGGCCGCCATGCTGGAGGGGGTAGCAGCCAGGACGGGGTGGCAGCGGTCGGCGGGGAGGGGGGTCACCCCCCCTCACTGGGTCCCTCGTCCCCGCTCCCCCTCCAGCTACTTGCACAAAAGTTGCTAATGTAATGTAAGCAGCGAGCGGGCAAGCTTACCTTATTACCTTATTTCCTCCGCTCGCCTCTTTATTTCCTCCGCTCGCCGCCTTACTTCCTGCAATGCTGCCCTCCAAAGCATGGAGGGTGGCATTTATAGACGTCAAGAGGCGAGCGCTGGAACGCAAGGAAAGAAGGTAAGCTCCCCGCTCGCTGCTTACATTATATTAGCAACTTTTGCGCAAATAGCTGGAGGGGGAGCGGGACCCACGTGGGGCAAATACGGGGGACCCACATATGCAGCAAATATACACAAGAAAGGAAAAATGAAGAGAAAAAAAATGTACCAAATCGGATCCATTTGAAACGGATCCGATCTGCAACGGGCAAGTGTGGACCTACCCTTAGGGTTTGAAAAAGTGGACAGAGCCAATAACTACATTTTTTACAAGGGAAAATATAAACTGCAGCTATTCTTACCAGGGCCGGTTCCAGAAAGGCACATATGAGAGGGCAGTCAGAACTGTGAAGGGGGCATCATGTTCGAGCAAATTGTTTTAACCACATAACGACCGCCTAACGGCGTTAGGCGGCGGCAGGTCGTATGTGGTTTCCCATGGAAATGGCCGCTCGTTCGAGCGGCCTTTCCATGTCAGTTCACGGAGAGTGTCTCCGTGAACAGCCTGCGAGCCTCCGATCACGGCTCGCAGGCTAAATGTAAACACGCGGGGAAGAAATCCACTGTGTTTACATCATACGGCGCTGCTGTCGCAGCAGCGCCGTAAAGCAGATCGGCGATGCCTGGCCTCTGATTGGCCGTGGATCGCCGGCATCTGATAGGCTGAAGCCTATCAGAGTTGGCGCAGGATGGATCACCATCCTGTGCCGCCCAGGGGAAGGAGAGGAGGGAGGGAAACAGAGGGAGGCGGAAAATCGCTGCGGAGCCCCCCCCCCCCCCCCCCGCGCTAGGCGAAAGGGAGCGACTTCTAACACATGAAAATGCAAGAACCATTACTTCCAACACATAAAATGCAACAACCATTATCTCCAACATGAAACGCAAGAACCATTACCTCTGACACATGATGAAGTGCAAGTGGTGCTTCACCATAAAATAATCGTAATGTGGCAATCTTGCACCAGAAAATAATCATAATGCAGCAGCATTTCATTAGAAAATAATCATAATGCAGCAGCATTTCACCAGAAAATAATCATAATGCAGCAGCATTTCACCAGAAAATAATCATAATGCGGCAGCATTTCATTAGAAAATAATCATAATGCGGCAGCATTTCACCAGAAAATAATCATACTGCAGCAATGTTTCACTAGAAAGTAACTGTAATGTGGTCAGCGTTTCTTCAAAAAATGATCGTAATGTGGGCAGCGTTTCACCATAAAATGATCGTAATGTGGGCAGCGTTTCACCATAAAATAATCATAATGTGGTCAGCGTTTCTCCATAAAATAATCATAATGTGGCCAGCGTTTCACCATAAAATGATTGTAATGTGGGCAGCGTTTCACCATAAATTGATCGTAATGTGGCCAGAGTTTCACAATAAAATGATCGTAATGTGGCCAATGTTTCACCATAAAATGATCGTAATGTGGCCAGATTTTCACCATAAAACGATCGTGATGTGGGCAGCGTTTCACCATAAAATGATCGTAATGTGGGCAGCATTTCACCAGAAAATAATCAAAATATGGCCAGCATTTCACCATAAAATAATCAGAATGTGGCCAGCGTTTAACCATAAAATGATTGTAATGTGGGCAGCGTTTCACCATAAAATGATCGTAATGTGGGCAGCGTTTCCCCATAAAATGATCGTAATGTGGGCAGCGTTCCCGCATAAAATGATCGTAATGTGGGCAGCGTTTCACCATAAAATAATCATATTGTGGCCATCGTTTCACCATAAAATGATCGTAATGTGGGCAGCGTTTCACCATAAAATAATCATAATGTGGCCATTGTTTCACCATAAAATGATCGTAATGTGGCCAACGTTTCACCATAAAATAATCTTAATGTGGGCAGCGTTTCCCCATAAAATAATCATAATGTGGCCATCGTTTCACCATAAAATGATCGTAATGTGGCCAACGTTTCACCATAAAATAATCTTAATGTGGGCAGCGTTTCCCCATAAAATAATCATAATGTGGCCATCGTTTCACCATAAAATGATCGAAATGGGGCCAGCGTTTCACCATAAAATGATTGTAATGTGGACAGAGTTTCACCATAAAATAATCGTAATGTGGCTAGAGTTTCACCATAAAATGATCGTGATGTGGGCAGCGCTTCACAATAAAATGATCGTAATGTGGCCAGCGTTTCACCATAAAATAATCAGAATGTGGCCATCGTTTCACCGTAAAATAATCAGAATGTGGCCAGCGTTTCACAATAAAATCATCATAATGTGGCCAGCGTTTCACCATAAAATGATCTTAATGTGGGCAGCGTTTCACCATAAAATGATCGTAATGTGGGCAGCGTTTCACCATAAAATGATCGTAATGTGGGCAGCATTTCCCCATAAAAAAAATCATAATGTGGGCAGCGTTTCACCATAAAATGATCGTAATGTGGCCAGCGTTTCACCATAAAATGTTCGTACTGTGGCCAGCGTTTCCCCATAAAATAATCATAATGTGGCCAGCGTTTCACCATAAAATATTCTTAATCTGGCCAGCGTTTCACCATAAAATAATCATAATGTGGCCAGCGTTTCACAATAAAATAATCAGAATGTGGCCTGCGTTTCACCATAAAATAATCTTAATCTGGCCAGTGTTTTACCATAAAATAATCGTAATGTGGGCAGCGTTTCACCATAAAATAATCGTAATGTGGCCAGCGTTTCACCATAAAATAATCTTAATCTGGCCAGCGTTTCACCAAAAGCTGACCACCTGTAAAAAAAAAATAAAAAAAGCA